>NW_017296613.1:144869-160094 GCF_001594075.2 Trachymyrmex cornetzi | reverse complement strand
CGTTTGGGCGGTCTGATTGGCCCTGAGAGTGACGTCACACTTTGACTGCGCAGTGGGTATCCACGGCGTGAGCATACCCTTATCCTTATACCATGGGCACAGGTATAGCAGGCCCACGTGATTAGCCTTATCGCTCCTGATTGGTCGCGAGTCCTCTCGCGGGTCCCATGCGTCCTCGCGAGTCGCTGTTGCGTCGCGCGCGGGATTTAACTGTTGGCGGACATTTTTCGGCTGCTGCTCGCAGGATCTTCCCCTGTCTCATCCCGGTCCTAGAGCCTTCCGGATGCCAAAGCAATCAATTTTCCTCGCCGTGCGGTTTTCTTTTCCGCGGCGGGGCGTTATTGTTCGGTAGGGTACTCCTTGTGGCGCCGACGCCCGGTGGGCGGCAAGGGGTTGCGTATCCCCTTCATGCCGCGTCTTTCCCTGTTACGGGACTATCTCCTGCAAAGAATCCGGCACGAGGATCATGCACGCAAAAAATGGTTTATTAGAATCAAAGAGCTTTTCACCTGTGCGTTCTCCCTTCCGGCCGCGGCCTCGTTCCTCTTCGGGTGTCTCCGGTCTTCTCTCTCGACGTCCTCGGGGTTGGTGAAACGTAGCTTCAGTTTGACATAGTTTTCTTCCTTGTAGCCGCCGATGATACAAAAACGCTAGAAAAACGCTTAACGCTAGAAAAAATAAAGAATCGGCGAAACGCAATCGCAAAGTCGCTCGTAATCGCGATAAGCGCTGACACGCCCGCCCTCCGCGACGGGAGGACACAAGATAAAAATGCCGCGATAATTCCGGTTGGGTCAAACGACCCTTGTGACGAACGGTACAAACGTCACGTCACAATATATATATATATATATATTTTGTGTTATTATATATTTTATTGATAAGTATTATGAGGAGACACATTGGACTCCATACTCCATACCATTTCAAGACTGCATTTGATAGTGTGCTTATTCTTTGTTTTCTTTTAAATTAGGTTATTTATGTCTGTATAGATCTAGATTATAAATTATATTATATTCGAGCAACACACACATAGGTAATAATATTTTATTAAATTATATTAAATAAATATTTTGTCATTAAAAGTGTGAAATAAATGAAAATTTTGTGTCACATTATTTAAAAGAAGCTTACTTCCTTTATACTAAAAAATATGTCGATAATAATACTGTATCAGTCTATATCGATAGCGCTCTAGGATTAATGATTCCACGGTGTGTAAACGTCTTGATTGCGACAACTGCCACGTTGCGATTAACAAGTTCAGGTATTCGGCCGTATGTCAGAATTTTGATAGTAAGCCCGTGTGCTCAACACGCACGTCCGGGAAGGGTGTAATGACCCTCGAAACGTGTCGCTGTCAAACACGACTTGACCTCCGTCGAGTGGTGGGTGACGGTCGAGAGGATGTAACCGCCCGGGATGACTCGGACCTGGGACGTGCGCGTGATGCACGTGTGACATATGCAGCTTCATTCCGCTCGCATTCGCCGGCGGCCGTATGAATTCGCAGCCGATCGGCCAATAATCGCCGACCACGGGCTTATAATTAATTCAACACACGCGTCCGATCATCGATTTGTAATAAACACCAAACCAATCGTCCGAGTTTGGACTGCCGGGCAGTTTTGCCTGCCGTTATCTACTACTGGGTCATTCATTATTGCTGTCCAGAGAGAAAAATATCGCATGTGAAAATGTATGAAAATGTTATAGTAATACGTTACGGTCCTCTTCGAACATAATAATATAATATTTTTTATGTATAATATCATTTTTTTCTTACAATGTGCATTTTTCGAGATATTTATATTTTTCATTATATTTGGATCACCTTGTATAGTACGTATACACGTGAAGCATTTTCCATCGTATTGCAGCGGGAAAGTTTAATTGCCTCGATAAGCTGTTCTGATTCGACAGTTTCGAAGCTATTCGCTTGCCTTCAAGATTGGTTCTTCGAGCTCGCAAAAGAAGGGTGTGCTTGAATGCTTTGTGGCAGCCTGTAGATTCCGCAAAATAACTTTCCTAGCTTTTTCCACGGTTAAGAAAACCGAGAAATGCTCGTCGTGAATCGTACGTCCACAAACGAGCCGTGGCTATCGCTATCGGCATTTCGTTCCGAGATCGCATTGGAGGGAAAACGCGTACGGCGGGTGCGATGCGGCTGATGCTTTAATTTACGCGGTGCTATCCGTCACGCGGACCGACGAGGGTAGTCGCGATGGAGATTTGGCATGCAAAGTAATTATTCGGCGGAAACTATGCGCAGAGCACGCCAGCCGTAGTGGCGGTGAACCGAACAAAAAAAGAACTCGAGGAACTGCTGACGAGCGGTAAAAAACCGACTGAGAGAATCTGCGAATACCCCTTTCGGCCTAGCCGGACGAGAAAGGAGGGAGCCTTCAATTTTCAAGCGAGATTTATGATGGCCGTTCGAGAAAATTGAACACGGACCCGGGAATCTATAATCTACGATTGAGAAATGGATGCGCCAGAGAGATAATAATCTACAGTGGACTTTATGTTGCCGATCAATAATGGCCATCGACGGTATTTATCCCTCCGAGGACGCGGGGAGAAAGACGAACGCCATATCGATTCGGCGGACATTCAGATATCAATTGGGGAACTTATTGAAAGTTTTAAGTGAATTTCATAATGCGGTTAAAGTTTGCCGCTTGAACGGCGGCGTTTGGTCTGTGGGAGACAAGTAATTTTCTCGAAGGTATATTCTTTAGTGTGAGAGTGCGCGTAAGTTACAAATAAATATCTCGTGGATGAGATCGACAAGAAATACGGCGTAAGTAATGAGAAAGGACGTAAAAAGTTTAGTTATAATTCCTGGAGGGATTAAAAGCAACATCAACTGATCATGGAATTAATTTGGTGCATCTCAATTAAATTATCGACTTTTGCGTGCACTACATATAGTTACAAAAGCGGCTGGAAGTGTAGATACAACAAATCTCGCTGCTTCGAGAGTACAGTCTTCCTTCTGGGAGAGGATAACGTTAAATTTAATCGATAGTCTTCAATCTTGCAAGTTTAACTGATTTTTTTCAATTTTTCAAAACTATTTTCTAATACTACTTTCTAGTATTAGCTTCACAAGGAGGCAGCGATTTAAACTTAATTGACGTGAAAAACTCGTACTGTTCTTAAGCAAGAAATCGGTTTCTCCGTTAATTCAGTTGATTACCAGAGGATTCCTTATCTCGTCTTGGTCGTCATGGTACAATGGGGAACAGCATATCGTTGTGACATTTCGTCGCATCCAACCGATACGCAGATCTTACTACGAAGGATCAAGTATTACCGACGCTTCGCTGGTCGCAAACTACCTCCCGGTACTATTAAGACCAAGACAACAATCCGAGTTCCGGTATCTATGGTTCAAGAGCTTGTACTTCGAGTCACGAGCGTCCGTGAGATCGTTTCGGCATTGTACACGAAATTAATAATCGCGAAGCGGATAATATTGAGATTTCCAACTGCACCAAATAGAAACGCCTCTGGGCCCCACATAATTGCACCAGCTAAAATATCCCTCCGATCGTCAGTCGTGATCCCGCGGACGAGTTCGAAAATGGCCGGATTTTCACTCTGATGCGCGATATCAGAATGCGCTGGAATGGCCGAAACAAAAATAGCCATATTCCTTGTCGCGAATTTCAACATTCACGAATGATAATTTTTGAAAGTAAGGAAAGAGGCAATAAACAATTTTTGCCTTTTACAATTTTTCTGTAAAATTGATAGCAGAGTACAACACACATTCCTTCTCATGAAAAAATCGAAGAGATTCTAAAGTAGATGTAAAACAAAAAATACCCGTGTCTCGGCGTTTTACTAGATCAAGTCGTTAACGTTTTTTTATGCAGCCATTTATCGTATTTGCTTCATATTGGCTTTTTACAATTGTTTTAAATTATATAATAATTTTTTAAAATAAATAATTAACAAAACAATAAGAAAACGGTCAAAACGAGCATAAAAGTTGTTAGATTACAATAAAAATATATATTTGAAATACAATTAATATCATTAAATTCTTATACATTAATACGTTTCGACTCACAGAATCTTCTTCAGTTAACATACAAAAAGTCTAATAATCTAACCGCAATTAAAAAACTGAACTAATGTCATAATCAGCTAAAGTGTTACCCCACCATGTTCATAAGAGTATCATCATGGTGTTATACGATATAACAAAATCCTCGTTCAAGGGCGAGAATCCCGTTAAGTCCAAAGAGAGAAGTCAAATGGTAAAAAATAGTCTTATATTCATGGTGCGGATTGATCAAAATAAGCTATCAGGACTCTCCTAATAGAAATTAATAAAATTATACAATTCAGAGTCACTGTTCACAACGCAATCCTGACGTAGACTGAGTCTTTATTGTAATCTAACAACTTTTATGCTCGTTTTCTTATTGTTTTGCTTTGTCAAATTATCGAACGTTTTATGTTATTGTTATAAATAATTAACGTTTTTGTATGTAAAATTATGCGATGAGCCCGAATACAAAAAAAAACTGAAAATTTTTTTTCCATATATTTTCAAATTTTTCAAAAACGTTAATTATTTATTTTAAAAAATTAAAACGCCGAGACACGGATATTTTTTTTTTTACGTCTACTTTCAGAATCCCTTTGATTTTTTCATAGGAGGAAAAAAAATCGATTTTTGTTATACTGTGTAATATTTGAGAAAAAAGTTATTGAAGACATTAATCAATTTCAATCATTATTGCTATAATGCGAAATGGCATCACATAGCGATGGCATAATGGCAAAACTGCGATTATTTTTTTTACACATTGATTTTACACTACGTATTGCTTAGATAATATAAATGTAAAAAGATTTTCATGCATGTACAAGGTGTCCCAAAATTATCACTAAATATTGTGTGCGCAGGTAGAGCGGACTAAACTGAGTCGAAAAGTCCTCAACCATTTTGCAATTTTCGTAATAGTTAATGAGATATTAATTATTAAAAAGCTCTGAATATTGGTTTTTAATAATTTTTTACTCAAGTACTATAAAAAAAAACTTTACAGAAAAACAGCAAGAGACAAAAATTGTTTATTTTCTTCTCATAGAATTTTGAGAATTTTTTCAGAATTTTTTAGTACCGCATTTTTTCCACATTTTCTCATGTTGGTAAAAATATTTTATAAAAAAATGCAGTACCAAAAAGTAAATAAAAAATTCTGAAAAAATGCTTAGAGCTCTATAAGAAAATAAACAATTTTTGTCTCTTGCTATTATTACACACGAAATATTTGGCGATCGTTCTGGGTCATTCGAAGTTAGATCTTGATACTTAATAATATTTTTATATGTAAATTTTAAATACATTTTTCTGTAGTTCTAGTTCTATAAACTGCGAATCGCTTACTGTTGGAATTGAAACACAATCATAAGCTGAAGCTGAAATAATATAACAATTAAATTGATTGTCGATTTAATAATG
This sequence comes from Trachymyrmex cornetzi, assembly GCF_001594075.2. Classification (NCBI taxonomy): domain Eukaryota; kingdom Metazoa; phylum Arthropoda; class Insecta; order Hymenoptera; family Formicidae; genus Trachymyrmex; species Trachymyrmex cornetzi. The sequence continues at coordinate 154,606 of NW_017296613.1, read as the reverse complement.
ATGCTTCTAGCATCTCAAAACACTGTAAAGGACTAATTGCGAAAAAATATTACTTCAGCCAGAACTCGAATCTAGAATCTCTCGACTATTCGGGGCAGATGACTTTTCCAATTCAATTACTAAGGTATGTGATAATATTTTTCGCAATAACAATTATGATTATCTTTGATGCTGTTCAAATTTCTCGAGTTATTCATATCAAGCCACGCGATACGTTTTGGACTCAATTGTAACTTAAAAAGAACGAAAATATTCCGGATATTTCATCTTTTCCTTCAAATTTCTATTTCTTTTTAACCCTTCGGAGCTGATATCAAAATATGTAATACAGTTGATGCTGAGTAAGACTCATTTAATTTATGTTAATTAAAACACTAATTAATTTCAAGGAAACGACACAACTATAAAAAATAATAAACATTAAATATATTTTAATAAGAATAATTCAAATTTGCAGATAACATAAAGAAAATTAAATTATTTAATATTTTTGATAAAAGAATTTAATCAGTGGATTCAATAAACCGACAGCTGTAGAGAGTTAATCCTTTTATGTTCAAAGAGAAATGACGCTAATATTTTCTCAATTTAATCTGGCATCTGTAGTTGAAACAATATTTGATGAGTTTACGCAGTGCATATATAAATCCAGACAGCACATGACATCCATTGGACATCCAATGGACGTCGTATGCTGTCTGGGAAATGGTTTTATATTTCCAATCCGTAAATGACAATATATTCTTCCATATTACGGCATTGCGAGTAGTCGATCATTAAGTTCAATCATTATATATTCTTTTCTTAAAAAATGTATTATTCATTGAAACGTTCAGTGAACAATAATTCTTCGATTGATCCAACAAACACACGTGTCTAGATAGCAGGTGTAATGGAAAAAGCAAAATTGATCTACCGGTGCAAAGTTTGACCGCGAGAATCAATCAAATTCTGGCATGTCTGATTTCTACAACAATTGGAGCGTGTTGTTTGGTGGTAGCCACATTAACGTGGTACCTTCATTCTTTATACTTTTAAAAAAGAAAAACGAAATTTTACCTTAATAAATCTAGTCCTTATATTTAGATAAACATACTATTAAGAGAATTAATTGTGTCAAATATTCTATTTATTAATTTTCTGCTGATATTACCACTTTCGTAAATTCAATTTAATTGTATTTTTTCATTGCTATAAGAATTTTGACAAAAATCTCTAAAGTTCGATAAGGATCCGCTTTGATTGAATATAGGTATATAGAATATATACCTATAGAACAATCGTGATAGCTTACTTTCTGTAAAACGAAACAGAAAAAGGACACTCGCCAAGGAGTCAACGCGCCATTCCGACGATTTTATTCTCAACCGCGATGAAAGGCGAGCCTCGAGCCATCTCATTAAGCTCACGGAACGTCCGTTTCTTTTTACGCCTCTTCAAGGACGTAGCCTTTATCTCACGAGGTTAGTACGACGATAAAAGCAGCCCGTGCGGGACTCACGCCACCTGATTCGTCGTAGAAGAGTTGTTTAGAAAAGAAAGTACTTCGTTACGCGGACTATTGTAGTCGGCTCTTTTCAAGAATAGCGCCGTTAACGACGCCGTCCATCGAAGGACCCGATATGGACTTTCGAAATCAGAGGGCAGCGATTGCTTTTTACGATGATTGCATAAATTCGATTCGTATCTCCGTGAATATTTTAAGTCGTTGCAAAAGTTCCGTTAGTTTCCGAAAAATGGTGCATAAATGAAATGCTTTTGTGAAACGCAAAGAATTAAGAGCTTGAAGAAAATCTCTATGATTCTTACTTTAAAAATTCATAAGAAGATAAAAAGTTCTTATACGTCACTTTTATGTACATTGAAGATAAAAAATTAATGATTTCTAAATAAAATGATTTTATTAATAAAGATCATGGTAATAAATAATTTAAGATTTCAAATGGAATATATTCCGAGCATAAATCGATTTTTCTGGGTATTAATTTGCTTCACACACACACACACACACATATATATATATATATATATATATATATATAAGTTAATTCCCCTCATTTGCTTGCTTTTAGGTTTTTAATAAATCTTCAAACGTCGAAAATGCACACACAATATTGGAACGTTTCGTGCTGCATCGAGATTCTAAGGGTTGGAAGCGACGATAAATAAATAAATGCATCTTGAATACATTATTTACAGCAATGTCGCAAATATCTCTTAGTACGCTTAATAGTCTTAGAGGAAATTGCAACATGCAGTTGCGCTTGTACGCTACATCGCCCGCGGCAAACGAAGTGGCGTACGAAGTGAACTTAAAAATTCTTGCAACGTTTGAGACGCAAGCGTGTAATGGACCGTAATTTCTCCTTACTACAGTCGATTACCTTATTGTGCACTTGTTGCTGTAGTCGCGCTATTTGTTCCCCGGCTGTTAGCATACCGCCGCTAAAATAATCCCGTGATAAAACTCATCGCGATTCTTTGGGGATCGCTCGCGTCGTTTTTATTCGCTTCGCGCAACATCCACGCCCGAATGCTAAATTAAACGGGACGGGCTTAATGGTCTGCGACACGTTGTAGGGCGCTTTTAATTCTTTACATCACCGCAGGAACAGTCGGATTACTGCGGTGCGATCTGACTAACGACGCGATACATCGAAACGCAAAGCATTCTAATCGGTGTTTGTTGTAGCAAATTCGGAAATTTTCGCCCTGCAAGACGGCCCAGTCTGATAAATCAATCGTTTTCAGTACGCAGTTTTTAATTTGCCGGTCGGACGGACAGGCCTAGGAAAGGGAAAGCACATTGTTCCGTGGAACAATTCATTCCGTACACTCGGCTACCGTGGAATGATCGACGAAACGGAGCCGAATGTTCGACGGAGGAACAGCAAAAAAGAGAAGATGCGTCGCTCGATGAACAGATCGAAGTGAAATATAACTAGCTGCGCGTCAAATAGTAGAGCGTTGCGTGTGACTTTTAATTTTCCAGTTCGGATAGCAACCTCCGAACGACGGGCTGCACGTCACGATCGATATAAAGACGTTTTTAGCTTCCTGCTATGAGCAATGTGTAAAAAAGAAAAACAGAAGGACCAGTCTTCCTGATTAAAATGTGTTTCAATTAAAAATTTCCGAAAAAAAATATCAAGTATTTGTGATATAGAAAGCAATATTTTATAATTTATAATACGACTGACTTGGAGCGAGAAATGGAATTGATTCAATAAAACATATAAATAACAGCATTTATGAATGGTACTTTATACATGAAAAATATGATTTATATTTAAAAAATATATAACATACATATTGGATATTGTGAGATTGTGAGAAAATATTACGTCAATAGAAATAATTGAGGTCGAGCAATAAATCAATTGCATGACTGTATCCACGTAATTTATCGTGGACGTCTGGTATTTGTAAAAAGAAATATATTTTAATTTGATACAGTATTCGAATTAATTTGTTACAAATGAAATTTTTGACAATTTTGAAAATTATAAGATAGTAATTAACGTAGTAATTGACGTAAAATTAAATTTATGTAATATTATTATATACGTACTTATAGATTATGTTTGTCATCAAATTATGCAATGTATAATACTTTACATTAATGTTATTCATTATGTTTAATCATCATGCAACGTTATAGTTAAACAAATAAACAACGTAATTAATTCCAACTATAACTAGAATCTGTATTGTATATATTTCCTTTTTTTGTAATATATAGCTTATAACAACTGATATATAGAAGTACCTTCATTACATACAGATTTAATAATAATAATAGGAATGACTAGCTCGTATAATACAAACGTAATTAGAGGAGAGGTCAACGACCAATAACGAGCAATATCATAAGCTATTTAAAATATTGTTTAGAATAATCATCTATATTTGAACAATTCCATAAATACCAAACGTTTCGACTGCACAGTCTTTATCAGTAGTGATAAAAACTTATTTATGTGATCTTAAAAGTATCTTCAATTAGTATTCGACTATAAGCTAATTTTTGCTTGCGTTAGATTTTACGAAAGGTGGAGCAGTCCAGTGATCTCCGTCTTCATATAGACTTCATTATCGTTCAGCTATAGCTTCGATAGCTCTGGTATGCATAATATATACAGTTCCAGTATATAGTACATTTTTAGCCTTTTATAAGCTACTTTACCATTAGTTATACATATATAGTAGAGGTTTATTTGTTTACACATTTGGAAAACGTTTTTAAAGAAAAAAGATGAGTAGCGAAAACGAAGGTATTTCGAGACAAAAAAGAGAGATCTTTCCCTTTTGCAAATATAACCGTGCTCGACGTTTAAAGCCCGCCGATCTCTCGATTCCGGCTGTCCTCGCGATGTAGACGTCGCGACGTCGCCCGAGCAGACAACGATAGTGAGGTCGCCGAGTTCTCGTGTCATGGAGTGAGAGAATGAAGGGAAGGCAGTGTCGAGGGAAGGTCGCGCTTCTTACACGATTTCTTACCGGCCCGCTTCCATTCGTCTTCTCGTTCCCCAGAGGGTTCGATCCCACGGCCGTCCTTTCTCTCGTGAAGCTCACCTTTTTCGATTCTCTCCTCCCCGTCACCAATGCACGTCACTCGCGAAAAATTCTTACCGAAGGGAGAACTTTGGACCTGCAACTCTCTCATTTGTTCACGTCCGTCGCTGAAAAGACATTTGGATAATTTCTCTTACCTCTTTAACCCACGAAACATCTCGAACTCTCTTTTTGAGACGTTATCTATTTTGCAGGTCAGCGCTAGCCATCAGGATTATTAATTTGTAGTCGATAATGTATTCAAAGGTCTCGATGAGTATAATTAAATATAATATAATGAAATGGAACTACGACGTTAATGGCGGCGAGGAAAGGTGAAAATTGATGGAATAAGGATAATTACTGACTTTAATCCGCGAGATTCAAGGAGAAAGATCAATATGCTGCGTAGTGTGCCTCATAATCTCTTCGTTTTATTTTTAATGAGTGTAATTTGTACAGAAAGTAATCAATAAGATTAAATGATGAGACTGCGATATTGCTGTAAAACAGTGAAAGCAAATAGATGTGTGTTGTTAGATCTTCGCCGTGTAAACGAGTGCTCTATATATATAATAACGTGCTGATGTTCTTATATTTCATTTGGTGTCTAATGACGTTAGCTGAGAGGAAAAACAGTGAAGATACGAATGTGCACTAATGGATTAGCATATATTACCATATTCTCTATATGGCCTTTAATTTTCTCAAACATACTCTTTTAATGAAATAACAGATAAAGAACGAGATGTGAAAAGGTACCAGGAGACGTAGTGAGAGTCAACGAATTACGTCATCTTTTGAGCAGAGGCACGTACTGTACTTAACTTTGTAAATTCTGTATAATTCTATTTTCTTTAACAACACGACAACGAAAAAGATTGGACAAGTTAACGAAGCGCAATCGCATCGTTAACTTGCCTATCATTTGTGGCAAAAGGGGATATTTTCGATTGTAAATGGGGAGTGATATGTGTCCGCGGGCGATGGATTAAAACGTACGTCGCTGCTGTAACATTACAAGGATTATTTCGAAACATCGATCGCGTATCGAGGCCACGTCGACTAATTTATCACCGATCGTTTATCCTGTGCAGAGCCAATTTGTCAGACCGTCAATTACGAAACAATCGACGGAGCAATTAAGCAATCGCTCGATGAAATCAATTGATAACACTTTAGCGTAAGGCACGTGGATTTTTAAAGCTATGAGACTTTTTGTCCGTTTGGCTGTAAATGGTTTTACTTATTGCGGCCGATTATCTGAACTTGATTACGGACATATCCAGGCGGGTGTTTTGCCTCTTAATTTTGTCCCCCAAAAGAAAGAATACGAACTGTCGAATGATTGGATAATCAATTTGTGTGGAATAACGAGAAATTAATCTGATAAACCGTTGCGAGAAACGATCGTGATCCAAAGAATTTATAAAAGCTGCTTACATATTTATACACACGTATATAATTTATACATACCTATATAATTTTATATATTTAATTGTCATTGCGAAATGAGAGCAATCTGTTCTACATTCGTCACGCGCGTATACTTATTATGGAGTGTTAATAATAGAAAGAGAATATAATATCTTTAAAATAGCGATTTAATTAATGATACGCAGCCGACAACGTGACACTATGCAATCTATATTTCATTGTGTATAATTATACAAAGTGAAGCTTTCCGTGGAAGCAAATCGAGGACGCTGATTAAAGAGGAACTCGGAGGATAGTGAGGCAGAAAGAGAGATAGGAATTTCGGTGTGCCGCTATATTTCTGCGTAATGATCTATAAATTTGCAAGACGTCAACTCGCAAGCTTATCACACTTCACGACTTATCTAGCGTGTTAAAATTCATTAGGACACATTATCCGCTTCGGTACAGAATAATAAAGTGAGAGGAACTATAAATTTCTCCGAATATTCTCACAGCCGCCTACGCAGACGTTCGAGGAAATGTAGAATTGTAGATTGCACTGGTAATTCATGTCATCGCAAACAGTAATATCAGAGACACGCTAGAAAAATTGTAAGAAAAATTCTTGTAACTAAGTTTGCTTACAATTTATACAGCACTGATCTCCAAGGGACGTCTTAGAGACGTCAAGAAGACGTTTCTATGTCCTGAGAATGTTTGTAAGACGTCCTTCGGATAAAGTATTGTATAACAACATTCTCACACAGTGAGTACTTATATTCGATAACATAACTTTAAAAAAATGTTAAAAAATCAATTCGGCGCGCAATTTAAGTGACTACATATGTAGTAAATACGTAAATGCATATTGAATCATTTAAGTACTTAAGAACTAAACTTAAACATTGAAGGCTTTATTCTCTACTTGCCGTATATTCACATTTACAATACTAAAAAATTCTTTGTTTAATATTGTTTACTTACATCATCTAAAAAATTCCTTGTTTCTATCATATTGGAATATACATAGATACACAGGTATACATAAGTACAAGTATCTAAATTGAGAGATCTTTCCATATTTAAGCAGTACTAGGTACGATATGCAATTTCCACTAAAGTACCTAAGTATCTAGATACTTCCAAAAAAGTATCTTCCAAACAAGGTGCCTTTTTGGAAGTATCGAGATACTTTAGTGGAAATTGCATACCATACCTATAGCACTATACTTAAATAGAAAGATCTCAATTTAGGTACTTGTATCTGTGTATCTAGATATATTCCAACACTGGTTTCTACATGTACAAGTTATTGCGAAGAATACTGAGGCCTTGGTAATTTAACGGAAGGACGCTCACACAGAATAACAAGAGATCCGGATTCGATCCCCGTCCGAAGTAATATTTTTCGCAATTAAATTATTTACAGATTTTGTATTAAGATCCTTCTAATAAGATGCCTATGAGCATTAAAATTATTAAAATTATTAAAATTATTAAATTGCTTGTAATATTATTACTTCGGCTTCAGTTTAGGGCTGTGTTTCAAAATCGACAAAATAATCGACGCACAGTTGGCTTAAATTGGAAATTGTATAAATTCACAAAAGAAATATGATTAGGCATGAAGAACCGCCTTGACCGAATACGGCCTTTTTTACTTACGCGTATAAAACACAGATTCTTGTTGTAAAAACCGCTAAACTATAACTGTCTGAATACTTCGTTAGGATAACTGCCTGAATACCTCGTCAGATAATTGCCGAATACTTCGTTAATGTGAATATCGTTACTATGGAAAAGATGTAAGAAGAACAACTCTATTCAGATCAATAAAGACTCCTGCTTTTTTCGCACGCTTGGCTTTTGGATTGATCTTTCGGTTACCAAATAATCGTATTGCGTCAAGAGTTACTCATTCCTCACAGTATTTTTCAGAAGTGGGTTCGATCGGAAGAAAAGAGAGCGTGTCTCGGAATTTAACTTGTGATCGACGTTAATTATTATGTCATGTTAAAGAAGAAATCCTCAAGATTTTACGAATATCGAGCTTAAACAGAAACTTAAAAGTTTAGGCTTTTCTTCGAGTGGATATAAAGCCAAGTTGCTGAGCAGGATTATGCGCAAGCAGATTCGAAGAGTACTTGGATGTATACGAGTGCAAACGATGATATCGATGATGTAGATGACATGACTATAGCGGATAACACGACCATAGGAGCTGACACATGGGCGCTCAGCCTGCAGGTTTAGACAATGATCACGAAACACGTTCACAACCTCAGATTTTAATTATGAAACGCGTCCGCATGGTGTAGTACATTCACAACTTGAAGTACTGAATTTTGATTATGCTAGAGAAATTGAATGCGTCGCGAAAGATCACTTATAGCACGCGAACTTGAAATTATGAGACGCGAAAATGAATTATTACATAGTACATCGACTGTTTTGAATACTTACGAGAGAAACGTTAGATCGCATGTCAATATTAAGATAGTTAGCGAATTATTAAACGAATTTTCGGATATCAACTCGAATTTTCAACAATGGGAAAAGCAATTTAGATTGTTACGCGCTATTTATGAATTAGACAAAAATAATGCAAAGGTTTTAATTGGTTCACGGCTCAAAGGTAGAGCTTGGTTCCATTCTAAACTCGAACTTTTGCAAATCAATGTGGATGAGATATTACAGTAAATGAAAATTATGATTGTTGTCCTAATCGAGTGGATTTACATAAAAAATTTAAGATACGTTCTTGGCAACCGGGTGAAAGAGAAGCTTTTATGATTATTATCACGATAAAAGCAAAAACAAAGTGCAAATAGAAGAAAATGAACTTGTGTAATAGATGGTATTCCGGATTTTTATCTTAGAAATCAAGCAAGGATACAAAACTTATGTCAGCGGCTGAATTATTAATAATACAAGCATTTAAGAAAATCAACATCCGTTCCGATGCTGGAAAATTTCGAGCGAAGATGACGACTGAGGACAAGACCGAGACGAAAACGAATAAGGATTCTAAAGATTTGAAGTTGTTAGGAAAGGATGAGAAGAATTCCAGATGCTTTAATTGCAACAAGATTGGTCATCGTGTTAGGGAGTGTAAGCAACGTGTGTGAGAAAGGATCATGCTACCGTTGTGGATAATTCGGATCATCAAGAAATGTCCTCAAATAAAAACTGAAAAAAACGAGATCACTAATGTCGAGGGACAAGCAGTGAAAGAGGACTTTTACAAAAACGATATCATTTATCAGATAAGCAATAATAGCACTAATTATGTTTTGTCTCTTCAAACTTTATTAGACACAGGAAGCCCAGTTAGTTTTATTAAAGAAAAGTTTGTTAAAGAAATGGATATTAAAAAAGAGTATGCCGCTTCTAACCAATTTTATGGAATTAATCAGTCGAAACTAATAATTAAAAGATTAATATAATATATTATAGGACCGTTTACATGTGATAACACAAACTATAGAAATCAAAGCCATACACGGTCTAGCTGGATCTTAATGCTTGTATGATTCTTATGTGAATTTATATACTACGTATGTAGTCCCACAGAAACGCGCGCGCCGAAAAATTTCTGGTCTTGAAACGCTAACTCTACTAAACTATCGCAGTAATATCACGAGTTAAATTGACTAACAATTTAACAAATTTTTGATACTTATTCGCATCTTCAAAACGATCTTAATAATGATGAATAACATATTAAAATCTGTAAATAATTAATTCTTATTGCGAAAAATATT
>NW_017296613.1:143449-144777 GCF_001594075.2 Trachymyrmex cornetzi | reverse complement strand
AAGGCTTTGATTTCTATAGTTTGTGTTATCACATGTACGGTCCTATAATATATTATATTATTTATTTACGTCGCCTAAAGAGACGTTGTTTCTTCATATGCCAATTATTGCGAAGAATATTACTAACGCCTCGGTAGTTCGCACGGTATGCAAGAGATCCGGGTTCGACTCCCGGCCGAGGTAATATTTTTCGCAATAAGAATTAATTATTTACAGATTTTAATATGTTATTCATCATTATTAAGATCGTTTCGGAGATGCGAATAAGCATCAAAAATTTGTTAAATTGCTTATCAATTTAACTCGTGATATTACTGCGGTAGTGTAGTAGAGTTAGCGTTTCAAGACCGGAAATTTTTCGGCGCTCGTTTCTGTGGGACTACATACGTAGTATATAAATTCAAATAAGAATCATACAAGCATTAAGATCCAGCTAGACCGTGTAAGGCTTTGATTTCTATAATTAAAAGATTTATATTTGCAAAAATTACTTTGAATGATCGAACTAGGAAAGATATTTTATTGCTGGTAATACCGGATGATACCATGACACTTCGTGTGTTAGGTCTTCGTTTGTTAGGTCGTGATATCTTAAAACAATTTAAAATCTTTTTAACGGATAAAGCTTATTTGGAAGAGACAAAAGAAATTAATGCTATTATAAACGTAGATATCGATTCTTCTGTAGATAAAATTAATGCTTTACAAATTAATCCTGACATAGATAATAAAAATAGACTAAAACTTAAACAATTGTTCGATAAATATTATGTTTTGCCTGAAAGACCAACAGTGTCGGAAATTAAAAGCGAATTAAAACTGACAGTTAATAATTCTCAAATTCTTCATTTTCAACCTAGACGTTTATCGTTTAATGAGAAAGAACAGTTACACGTAGTTCTTAATGATTTAGAGAAAAAGAAAATAATACAACCAAGCGATTCTGAGTACGTTTCTTCAATAGTTTTAATGAGAAAAAAAAGTGGGGAAATTCGGATGTGAGGATTATCGTTCACTTAATAAGTTTTTGGCAAGAGATAATTACCCTTTATCTTTAATTGAAGACCAGCTATTGATTCTTAATAATAAAAAATATTTCAGTCGATTTTTTAGATTTGAAAAATGGATTTTTTCATGTAAGTATAGCTCTAGAGTCAGTAAAATATAATTTCTCTCATGGTGAACATCGTCTTAAATTTACAGGCAACGAAAAGGAAGGAGAAAGATTAATTAGAGAATTTTTTATTCCGAAACAAATTGATCACAGTGACATTGGTGATGATTGTGCTGTGATGCATCGACGACTTTTATGATTTATTAATAAATCG
>NW_017296613.1:143015-143282 GCF_001594075.2 Trachymyrmex cornetzi | reverse complement strand
GAATAACATATTCTAGATGTAGTAAGCGTCCCAATGAAATAAAGTAAAGTTTCTTCCTATATCTAGAATATACATTTGAAGCAAACACAATAATGATGTCGAACCGTCTGTAATTTATACTTGTGATTTATAATTTTTTATTATTTACTTAACTCGAATGATATGTATCATGTGTATTAAAGATTCTTTCTATGGAATTTTAAAATTATATATAAACTTACCTTTTTAAAAAAAAGGTAAAAAAAGCACTAAGCGTTGGTGAAACTG
>NW_017296613.1:131780-139397 GCF_001594075.2 Trachymyrmex cornetzi | reverse complement strand
TATCCACGGCAGTGTCGCTGCGCTTGGCTTAGCGCCGAGACACTACCAGTGTCTCCAGATATACCGCATTTATAACCCCATTGGGCCATTACGAATATTTAAAATTGCTTTTTGGATTAAAAGTTGGGCTAGCCAAATTCTAACAGTTTATTTATGATGTATTTAAAAAATTAATTGAATCAGGTAATGTTTTTGTTTACTTAGACGACATATCGATTGTAACTGAGACGCTGGGATATCATTTTACAGTCTTGAAACAAGTTTTCCAACTGTTGGTACGAAATAAAATGGAGTTGAGATTAGATAAATGTGAATTTCTAACAACAAAAATAGAGTACTTAGGATACTTAATCACTCAAGAAGGAATTCAACCTACACAAAACGGTATAGCCGCTATAGAAACATTACCTATTCCGCGAAGCATTGAAGATGTGCAAGGCTTTATTGGTTTAAGCTCATATTTTCTCGTAAATTTATTGAACGATATGCTTTTATTGCAAGACCGTTATATGAGCTACTAAAAAAAAATATATCTTTTAAAATTGGTGCTAAGGAATTAGAATCGTTTGAAACAATTAAGTACAAGTTAATTTCAGCTTCACTTTTATCTATTTATAGTGCAAAGGATTCTACTGAACTTCATCGTGACGCAAGCTCATTAAGTTATGGTGCAATTTTGATGCAACGTATATCGGATATAAAATTTCATCCTATTTTTTATTTTGCTAAGAGAACGTCCGAGATCGAAAGTCGCTACCATAGTTTTGAATTAGAGACACTAGCTGTTATTTATGCCTTATGTCGATTTAGAATCTATTTACGGAATAAAATTTAAGATTGTGACTGATTGCGATTCTTTTCGATTTATGCTTAAGAAAAAAGAAATCAATCCACGCATAACTCGTTGGGCTTTGGAGTTATCAAATTATGATTATGAAATAGAACATCGCTTAGGGAATAAAATATAGCATATCAATGCACTTACAATTAGTAGAGTAAATAATATTCTGGTTCTTGACGACAATCTTTTAGAATATAATCTTGCGATTTGCCAAAATGAGGATCCTCAGATTAAGATTCTACGCGAAAAATTGGAAAAAAATGAGGATACTTATTTCGAAACGCGAAATGGCATAATTTATCGCAAAAAAGATTCGAGATTGTTATTTTATGTTCCTGCGTCTATGGACAACAATGGTATGTACAAATATTATGACGAAATGGGACATTACAGTGTAGAGAAGACTATCCATACACTGTTAAATTTTATAGGGTCAAATTAACTCAATGTGAGTCGCCGCTGCTCCTACTCAATAATATCATTATTTTTTACTAAAACAATGGTTATATTTGACAATATACAGTATCAATTTAACATTATATAATGTCAAATTTAATTATCATTTTAGTAAAAAATAATGATATATTTAGTAGGAGCAGTGGCGACTGACTCACATTGAGTTAATATGATCCTATAAAATTTAACAGTGTAGTATCTTGCGTAATTATTGGTTTCCGAATCTTAAAACCAAAATAGAAAAGCATATTAAGAATTGCTTGAAATATAACTTTTTCTCCGATTAGTGGACGTAAAGAAGGATTATTACATAGCATTCCTAAGGGAAACGTTCCATTTCATACGATATATGTCGATTTTCTTGGACTAATGAATAAGAAATGTTTGCCAAAACAATATGTATTTCTAACAATTGATGCGTTTACTAAATACGTCAAATTATTTGCAACAAAAACTACAACGAGTAGAGAAACATTACAATATTTTCAAAACTATAGTATTTCTAGAATATTAATTTCTGATAGAGGTACTGCATTTACATCTCAAGAGTTTCGAAATTTATTACCAAACATATAGTATTCAACATATACTAATTGCAACTGACTCTCCCCAGGCTAATGGTCAAGTAGAACAAATTAATTGAATTCTTATTCCAGTGTTAGCCAAATTAATTGATCGCGATAAAAAAAAATATTGGTATCATGTGCTTCCTCAAGCAGAGTTTTGTATTAATAACTTATTTAACAAAAACACAGGTGAGATTCCAAGCAAATTATTATTTGGTATAAGACAACGGGGTGTAGTTCAGGATGAGATAACAAACTGCTTAGAAAATAAATATGATGATTATGAGAAAGATTTAGAGTCGATTAGATCTAAAGCGACAAAAAAAATAGTTTCAAGCCAAAAACAAAACGAGGATCAAATAAACGAGAAGTGGAAAGAGGCGCACAAATACGAAACAAGACACTTAGTTGCGGTTAAGAATTTTGATTGTACTCCTGGAATCTCAAAGAAATTAACTCCTAAATTCAAAGGACCTTATGTCATTACGAAGATATTACGAAATAATCGATATATTGTGTCTGATCCGGATGGTTTTCAAAACACAAATAAACCCTACCAAGGAGTTTGGGAGGCTTGTAATATGAGACCTTGGCTCGGGACAATTTAAAGAAAAAAGAGATTATCTCTTATGTATTTGATGTTAAATTAAAATTTGTTTGAGATTTCAATTAAACAAAATTTGTATACATGTTGTCGCATTCAAACTAGTTTGCGTAGTTTGCGGACTAACTAGTGTCAGGATTGGCCGAAGCTGTAAGACACAGATTCTTGTTGTAAGAACCACCGCTAAACGATAACTGCCTGAATACTTCGTTAGGATAAGTGCCTGAATACTTTGTTAGATAATTGCCGAATACTTCGTTAATATGTGAATATCGTTACTATGGAAAAGATGTATAAAGAACAACTCTATTCAGATCAATAAAGACTCCTGAATTTTCCGCACGCTTGGCTTTTGGATTGATCTTTCGGTTACAAAATAATCGTATTGCGTCAAGAGTTACTCATTCCTCACAGTAATTTTTACACGCGTGTAAAAAATAGTTTTCCACTTTTTTTGAAAACTTTAACTTTTTGAGCTATATCACGTTTGAAGTAAAGGAACCATATGTGCCATTATCATTTTATTATTTTTGTTTTATGATATTTATTTATATGTATATACTCGACAATATGCTAAATATTTAATACAGATTGTCTACGAATGTGTTGCACGTCTTTGTTACACGAATGGATTTTCCTTAATCTTGACCTTCTCTTCTCTATAAGTTACTCTTCTTTGTCAGGTTAATTAAGAGAGTCCTGTCAAGGTAACTTTAGCAAAGCAATAATTTTACTTGCTACAAATGACGAGTCTTGCACGTCTAGTATAAAAGGAAATCAAATCCTTTTATTTTCCGCTGTTCTCCGTTCATGAATTTATGCTAAGATCATCAACATGAACTTTTTCATGGAACGAATATTTGAGAGTGCATTGGAATACTTGGGTGTGCAACTCTCGGAATTATAAAAGGAAATTTTCTGTTCTATGATAAAGAGAGTCAGAAAATTATATTACATCATAAGATAAGAAAGTACTTGGGAAGAAAAGCATAATGTATGAAACAGTATACAAATAACAATATCTACTTTAATCTAATACGTCGGTACGTTATTGAACCACACGCATTCCTATGTAGTTAATTACCTGTAGCTCTATATCTAAACACTATGTATTACGCAAATTATTGATGAACGTAGATTATTACTACATAGAGCAAATACCATTATAATAAAATAAATAATACTAACAAGTTATATGAAATTATTTCAAAGATTTAAAACAGTGTAGTGACGAAGATATTAAGCTTTTTTTTCTAAACCATTGCATCTATCAGGTATCTAGTATATTATCAAAATGTTGATATAGTTGGTATAAAATTGAAATGACTAGAATATTTTATGGATCATTGTTCGAGACTGAAGCAGAAAAATATACAAATTTGTTTAAAAATTCGGATCACACGAAAAGTATATACAAATCGGTCCCTATAGCTTACGTATTCTCAAAAGGCATTGAAACAGTTTAAAGATAAATCCCTTTGTCTTGACAAAATATATCAAATAGAAAGGTATACATATATACTGAATACACATACATGTATAACATATATGTATAATCTAAATTGTATACCATATTTGATGTATGTATACTGAGTATACGTGTATATCTGTATATATATACTGTATATGTATCTTATCATACTTTTTATCTTATAAAGGAGATAGACCTAACAAATTAATATCAAATTAAACAGTATGACTTAAACTTTATTGTGAGCACAGTAATCACTTATAAAAATTTAATTAGAGAACAGAAAGAGAGATATATGTGTAATTTCTTCATGATAAAGTGAATATTTTGATATACTTTATATAAATAAAATTAGGATCATATCCTTTTGCGCGCATGAAATTATGCACTAAGATTATTATTGATTTAACATAAGATTGCACTTGATTAAACGCAACGCGCATATCTCATTGGAATGGAATAATTCTATCGTAAATATGAAACATGATGCATGTCATATTATGCTAAACAGATGCAATTTACATACTCAGCACCACACATAGTGGTGCTGAGCAAAATAGAATAAATTTTACAAAACAACATATTATTTTGTTATAGGAGCAAGAAAGATAATGATACACACTTTATGAACCGCAATTTTTAATATTATTAGGAAGTTTTTGCAATACCATTTATCCAGATACGATGAACGCTAAGGTCAAGTTATCTTTTTCTTAACAACTAATTAAGAAAAGAATAAACTTTAGCGTTCACCGTATCTGGATTCGCGTTATTGCAAAAACTCCCTATTTTAATGCAAGAAATGGAAATATAGTAACGCCGTTACTTTTACCATTACTTATAATAGTTATAACACTTTTACCGTTACTTAATTATAACAATTTGATAATGACGTAATTTTTTATAAATGTAACAATTACTGCTACTATTACGCTAAGAGAAAGTAACTTGTCACTATTTCGTGTTATTTACTGAAGAAAGTAATTGTTAAGTTACTTTTTAAGTAATTTAATAAGTAATGTACTGACGCGTTACTTTTTTAGTACTGAGTGACTTTTCCAACTCTGGTTACTGTTATCGCCTTAAAAAAATCACGTCACCACAAAAATATCAAATTATTATTATAACAAAGTACCAATAAAAAGTAACGCGTACTACCATTATTTCCTTTCGCTCTTTTTAATTCTTGTCTCGCAAAAATTTAGTTAAGAAATATTATTCAATTAGCTAAATAATCTGTCACGGCTATCATTCGCATACTTCGCATATTCTTTCTTGCATTTTTCCGTTACAGTTAATTAACTCGACTGATAGACTCAAAATTCGCCACAAGGCGTACTTAACAGTACGAAATTAATCCCAGCAGGACTCATTTCGACGAGCTTCGCACTAATAGTCCGGTGGTATCGTATAACACCGTCATAAATTAATCCCGGACGGTCGTTACGGTACCTTCGAATGGTCCATGGCCACAGGGACATGGCTATAAACGGCATATCGTGACGTACACGTCCCATGTGCATCGATGACTAAATAAACAATGTACGTCTATCAGTTGAAAATTATAAGTAAGTACGCGGAGTCGCGCGTTGTCTTTTCATCGACAATTATTTAAATATTAAAGGTACAGGAAACAAATAAGAGTTTCAATCCCAGCGAGATCAATAAAATTAGATTATAAAAATTGCGTTGAAAGTACTGAAGATCAAGCGTCGAAGAGAGATAATCAACGGTGAAACTTGAGAAAAAACTTATTATAAAATGATTGCGCTGGCAACACGCCATTATTACTGCTATTCACGATTGTAAAACTACAAGTAAAACTACGAAACCACGAACGTTGTCGAACGTTCCGGTATAAAATACTTGTTCATGTAGAGAAAATATAAGTCAGGACTGTCAAAAATTATTGTTCAGCAAGATTTAGCGTATACGCGGACGTTATGTGGACAACAATGATCGAATACAATTTGAACGTATGTACCTATTGTGAGCTGCGATGACATCACCAATTAAGAATCACGCAATAACGTATAGCTCGAAAGTTCATATTTTCAATGAGAAACGTATCGTTTGGTTAGCAAATATTTGCATGGCTCAAAATATCGATAGCGTATACGTTTAGTAACATATGTATAGTGCTGTACTCCATGTATATATAGTTATTTCCTTACTCCGAAAATGACACAACTAAAAAAGTTAAATTTTTCGGAAAAGGAGAAAAACTATTTCAACATAATGAAATTATTTTTCAACATAATGAAAAATTATTAATTAATTAAGTAGTAGCGAAAGAATATATGCACTTAGAAACATGATTATGTCATGTTTATTTCATAAAAAACCACATTGTTTGAGTTGTGATAATTTTAATGTATATTTGTATAAAAAATTTAATGTTTTTTAATTACACAGCAAGTGAAGAATAAAACCTTCAATAGTCAAGCTGGATCTTAAGCGCTTAGATAAAATGGTGTGAATTTTTTATACTACATATGTAGTTCTTTAAACTGCGTGCCGAAATGATTTTTCGATCAACCATGAAACGTAAATTCGACTGAACTACTGCAGTAATATCAAATTAAATTGACTAACATTTAACAATTTGATGCTCATGCAGGCATCTTAGAAAAATCTCTTAATAATGTTGAATAACATATATACAAAAAGAATTGAAAAAAAAGATTGGCTGCTGCAACAATTTAGATAGTAAAATATGACATAGCATTTTTATATGGTTACAGCAACCAGTTTTTTGTTGTAACAGCAAATTTTTAGTTGCGTTAGCCTATCGAAATCATATATACTGACATTGCGGACAGGCTAACACAATTAAAAATTTGCTGCTACAACCAAAAACTGGCTGCTACCATATAAAAACGCTATGCCATATTTTACTATCTAAATTGCTGCAGCAACCAATCTTTTCTTTCAGTGTACTAAATTCTATAAATAATTATATTTCTTAATCATACTTCTTTTGTGAATTTATATGATTTCCAGATCAAGCTAATTGTGCACAAATTATTTATTGATCTTGAAACACAGTCTTAAACTGAAGCCAGAGTAAGATGTTTACAATGAGAGAGAGCATCAAAATGATAAAATTATTAAATTACTTATGATATTACTACTCCGGCTACAGTTTAAGCTAGATTCGCAAAATTAACATATTTTCATTAATTTTAATTTCGGTTTTTTTTAGTATAAAAAATGCGAAACTTTTTTTATTTTTATAAGAAACTGTAGAACTATGAAAAAAATGCTACCGTAACTGTCATTATTTCTTTCGTATTAATAGAATTTGATCCAAAAGTGGGATCTATGAATACGACTCCATTCTATTAATATAAAAAAAAACAGTAATAACAGTTCTAGCAGCACTCTGTTCATAGTTCTACAGTTCCTTACAAAAACAAAAAAAAAAGACTTGTAATTTTTAATACTAAAAAACCAAAATTAAAAATATGACGTATAACTGCGTGAATCTAACATGATACAGGTGTACAACTTTGCTTCCGCCGTTTTCCTATAGATGGCTTTAGCGGTAAGTGGTGGTCGAAATAGATCATAGACGTCATACAATAAACTTGGGCACCTGTCAACATAACCCCATAGAAACATTAGTCGATTTGTGTCTGCATCATAAAGTTATTCTCGATTGAAAATGTCAGTTTAC
>NW_017296613.1:131276-131605 GCF_001594075.2 Trachymyrmex cornetzi | reverse complement strand
GCATAGCGGTGGAAGAGAGAAGGTTTTCGAAGATGCAGAATTGGAGGCATTACTTGATCAAGACTCGTGTCAAAATCAAGAAGAATTGGCACGATCATTTGGAGTGACTCAACAAGCCATTTCAAAACGCCTCAAAGCCATGGGAATGATTCAGAAGCAAGGAAATTGGATACCGTACGAGTTGAAGCCGAGAGATGTTGAACAATGTTTGTTTGCTTGTGAACAGCTGTTTGAAAGGCACAGACGGAAGGGATTTCTGCATTGCATTGTGACTGGGAACGAAAAATGGGTTCATTACGATAACCCCAAGCGCAGAAAATCATGGGGAG
>NW_017296613.1:127628-131112 GCF_001594075.2 Trachymyrmex cornetzi | reverse complement strand
CCCCCCCCCCCGCCGTATTCTCTAGACCTTGCTCCCTCTGACTATCACTTGTTTTGATCAATGGCATACGGTCTGGCTGACCAGCACTTCCGGTCTTATGAAGTTGTAAAAAATTGGATCGATTCGTGGATCGCCTCAAAAGATGATCAGTTTTTTTGACGCGGGATTCGTACGCTGCCCGAAAGCTAGGAGAAAGTAGTGGCCAGCGATTGACAATACTTTGAATCATAAATGTATAACCAGTTTTTTACAATAAAGCCTTGAATTTCGGAAAAAAACGGCGGAAGCAAAGTTGTACACCGAAGTACAAAAAATAAATATTTCTTCACTTTTTTAAATACAGATCTCGTCACTACTATTCGGTTTCTACCAATGTATATAATTTAAAAACAAAATTGCAACAATTACCCATTTTATTACACTTTAATTTTATTACACTTTATATAGAATGTTAAAAAAACCATTCAGCATTTATAAGGTAGATAGTACACATAATGACAAGGAGACTCTCAGAAGTTTATCGAGTTTTTCAATAATAATTTTTTTGATGATTTTCAGAGATTTATAACTCGAAAACAAAGTCGTACGTTAATGAATGCAGCACGACACGGTATATTTCTTTTAGTCTCAAGAATCACTAAAAAAATTAACATAAAAAAATTAACATAAAGAAATTTGAAAACATTTCTGGGGTTCCTCTTGTTAATATTGTTAACAGAAGCAGTCATCAAATACAAAAAAAAGTTTTTAATTAAAATACTAGTAAGAAAATAAATTATATTTTAGATCAAATAAATCTGAATAAATTGGCCAGATTAAAAATGTTTTATAGTGTAGCTGAATATTATTTTGCTATATCTTTTCTACTTGAAATATATTCAATAAATAACGAAGACGAATCCTTGTAAATTGGGGCAAATAACTTACCCAGGTAGCACTTATTTTTCATAGACGTTTTATATACGTTTTTAAGTGTATCTAATGTTTTACAAACGTTTAAGAAACGTATATAAAATCAACGTGTAATACTAGGGTTAACGGTATTCGTATGTGTTTCATTAAGGAGACAGAGTTAAAATCGAATGATACACTTTCGGCCATGGATTTCTCAGGCCCAAGCACGCAAGAGAAAAAGAGAGAGGATTCGCGAAAAAGTTTCCGGCTGAAGGAAAACACAAGCCGCATCCGACATAGCCGGCAAACAATTCCGAGCGAACACCGGCGGGCCGTTTGCATTACTACTTCAATCCCCTTGAATCCGCGGGGTAAGAAGTTCAGCAATATCTCGAAACTCAAGGGAAATATGCTTATAGCGGGGAAACGGTAATCGGGCGACGACGCTAAAGCGAGATGGGACCTTCTTTGTACCCTTGCTCTTCTCGTTTCGTACTGCTTCTTTGACAATGGTGTTCTACTTTTGTCGAAAATCGAATCATTCGAAACTTTTTATATGTCTCTCGGTCAAACGGTCATAAATGTTGAAGCTTCTAATCAATTTGATCCATAAGAGACAGAAGCTAACCGTGTCTCGCGTCTCGCTCAGCAAAGCATGCGTAGCTAATATATAAGTGTAGCAGAAAGCTTTCCGTGGCTTTCGCTACATTGCTTATCTCAATATCTTTTTCTGTGAAAATAATACAAAGAAACTTTTTTGTATAAATTAGTGTAATTTTTACATAAAATTAATAATATTTCACTGTAATTCTAATGGTGGATGTAATCGAGTTGAATGTATAACGTTTGTTTCGGCAGGTTGCCGAACACTCGATATACAGTTTCTTTGTATTATTTTGAATGAACAAGATATGTTTTATAGTTTTTATTGAAAACAACGTTGCAAGATAAACTTTATCAGTATTTTTAATTATTATTATTATTATTATTATTTCAGCTTCTTATTGCGTTTCAAGTTTGACAACCATCGGCAGTTTGTAAAACTTATAGAGTGATAAGGTAGCTAGTCGATAAGTAGGCAAGTATGTTGTGAGGTAATTGTAATAATGTATAAAGAGGAGCGCTGACTGAGAGAGGGAGTGGGGATTCCGGACGCGAGGGAATTCGGCGTGCTCCGGAAAAGACAGAAGAATTCGGAGAGAGCCAAGAGTCAGGTCCATAAGCCACCTCAAGAGTGGAGAGGCACGGTTACGGAGTACAGGACGAGAGAGGAGAAGACTGATGCCAGACGTAGAGAGAGCCGCCCAGGGAGACCGGAGGAGACAGCCGATGGGATCCACGGCATTGGTCGGGGCATAAGGAGCTCGTGGCGATAACCGGAGCAAGGAGAAATGCTGGAGGAGTGCTTGGAGAGGCCTCATTGGGTGGATCGGAGCAGCGACTACGTGGCTGAACGGACTCCGTCTCCCTCGTCAGAGCAACAGCGCAAACAGATACGTATCGTTTACGAATAACGATCGTAAAATTGTATTAGACCGCAGACAAATTGTAATAAAACGAAGCATGCGAATCGCGATCTCTGTCGAACGAAAACGAGAGCTGTATGTAGAATAGAATCACAGATACGCACGTAGTAGTAAATATAGAAATAGATATTTATTGAATTAATGCGTTGCCAGCGAAAGTGGCTTAGAAAAGTTCTCCAATTGCGGTGAATGTATTACTCGGACCAGAGGGCGTCTCTCTCGATGTATGAATAAATTTTTATTGATGATAACTCGAAAAGATGGTCACCTTTTAATCTTTCGCGAATCCATTTACTAATTTATTATTTAGTTGTAAGTGTGATCCATTATCGTTACAAACTGCAAAATTGTATTTAAAAATTTAATAGTATTAATATTAATAATTAGTATTAATAATAGTATTATTATTAAACATATGTCAAAGAATATTATTTATAGGCATCAAGATTCAGCATTGATTGTATAGAGCGTTTATCGACTTAAAACTTGGTTTCTTATGTATGTATTTTGCATATGACGTATTAAAAATGTTATAAATTAACCTTTAAAAAGAATATAAAGTGTTTACATAAACATAATTCATTATATATTATAAATTTATACATATTTTAATTGCGGATAAAATTTGTTTGTGTCGATTTACCTTTTTTATAAATGAATATAACAATGAATCTATGAACTATTACATATATCTGTAATATTCACAAATTCATTACTTCGAATTAAATAAAAGAAATCATTTGTGATTCACCGATACGATGCGCAATAGCGGAGTTGTAACTACGGATCTGTAACATGTAGATATAAAATCCGAATTACATTTGCGTTCAAAATAATAATTAAATAATTAAAAAGTTTATTTGTAAAATAATTAATATCTAAAAAGTTTATTTGTTTTTCAAGTAACCATTTCATAATTACGTGAATAATTACGTACCTCCTCAAGTAACACGATCTATAATATATTTGCTGCAACAGCAAAAATGTGACTGGCACAACCTTCTGCCAGCCTTAATTACAACTATTTGGCAGCCACAGCTATTTTGGCTGTATTAATTGCTGTA
>NW_017296613.1:117681-126291 GCF_001594075.2 Trachymyrmex cornetzi | reverse complement strand
GGACAAAAATGCTGCGATTTAAGCTGAGACAACGTTATCGCAGACGTTTTAAAGCTTCATGTGTTACTTGGGTCCCCAAAAGAATTCAATTTCTTAAGTATAAATTAAAAAATTTATAAAGCAAAAAACTTTTTAATTTTTAACATAAATTATCTCAATAGGTGATTAAAAATTACACAGAAATTAAAAATTTCTTTCTGCAAGTGATATACACAAATAACGTATAAGTGAGATTATTCACCTCATGGTTGCTCCGCCGTTACCCGATGCCTCCCAAAATTCCTGCTCCTCTCATATTCCATCGAATCGAAATCACATACCCGTGGAAACTCGGTAATTAACACTCGCATTAATTATCAGAATAAGACAATCGCGCGGCACTCTCGATATTAATGACACACGCCATGCTTATCATATTGCAACAGATCGCGACGGAAGTAAACAAAGAAAAAGAAACAGACGAAATAACGATAGAACGATACGCTGCGATTCGGCTGTATTTATCGAGCAACTGCACACCGACGCCAGAGTTGGTAAAAAACATGTTTTAAACGTGTTTTAAACATGCTTAATTGATGTTTTTAATATGTTTTAAACATATTTTTTTATAGTACTGTTTAAAGCATATTTAAAGCATTAAAAATATATTTAAGAAGAAACACAATATGTTTTATTCATAAAAAAAAACATTAGTCTTTTTACCAACCCTGCTCGACGTTTCGAGGACTGACGGTGCCGACGCGATGGTGGTAAGCTTTAACGAAACACTGATGTATGAAATTTACGTCGCATGGTCGACAAAACCGAAATGCGAGGTCACCATGACTAATTATCGATTACATGTGTCACGATTATATTCATGACGTTAAGCCGTAATCACACTATAGACTCCCGACTCAAAGTCGATCGAATAGAGTGATTTCTATTCTCGAGTCGGCAATCAGAGTCAGTTGCTGCCTTGCTGTGATTGGTAGAATGATAGTCAGGAGTACGAGTCAGTAGTCGAGTCAGAGTCGGAAGTCTGTTATAGTGTTATTACGGCTTTACTTGATTCGGACACTGCTCTTTTTGCACCACGTAACGTTCCAATAATGGCTGACGAATAGTGAAAATAGCAAAGAGTGTAAAGAGAAACAGGAGGGAATATTTGGTTGTAAACAAGCGGATGGAAGTAACTATATATTCTAGCATAAAAAGTGAACGCTTAAGATGGCTGCCATGACGCATATCTCCGTCCGCGGATTTAGCTACCCCCACTATTGATACATTCATTCCTGTTTCTCTTTACTCTTTGGAAAATAGCGTCGTACGATTCCAGACTTGCACGGCAACTTTACTTTGAATGGTCAGATTGGTCAGAAAGTGTGACGTAGCGCCGCGATATGCGACGGTTAAGTGAATGATTGGTCAAGTTTGTTCGAGAGTATACGATCAAAATTTCGCATCGCTCTTATTTAGAAACGCACAAATCTCAGACGAATCGTAAACTGCACGTATCGTTAATCAATGCCATCGTGTTTTCTTGCTATTTTCAAATCATTCCATGCAACGGTTCGCGTATTATTCAAGTCCGGTAATAATCCTATTTATATCAAGCGAAATAATTCATTTAAATCGACATTAAGCTCTTAAATGCGACACGAGAATTGCCATTTCGATCTCAGGCAAGTAATATCACGCGAAATATCTGCTTCAGTAAAAATTAATAGCCTCGATACTTCGAATGCCCTCAATGAGCTTGCAAATCGTCGGCAGTGTCGAGCTCCTGGTTACTGAACATAGCCGCGCACTGCGCGCAGTAATCTGCGTTTAGAGGCTTCATCCAAGTGCCCGCGCGAGTGTATTATATTATTTTATCCTTGTTTTACTATAAAGATAGAATAACGCACTAGGGCACTCATGTGAAATTTTCGAACAATCTAAGAAGCGACACAGTGTAATCAATTTACCATTTGATAGATAGCGTAAGAAGGAGCAGATCATTGATTAATGATTAGTCGCAGGCCACAGTGTCGCTTTTTATCGCGTTAATCGCGTAACATATATTTATGAATAGAAACTATTAAGTAACCGTGCAATCTCCGGCTAGTGTTAATTATTTAGAATAATTGCGTTTTCCCCTCGACCGTGGAGAAATAAATGTCTCGTCTCCTAGGAAAATAAATGCTCCGACACACAGAGCGCGCCGCGCCATCACCTTCCGACTCGAATATCGTTGCGCGAATGATAACAAGACGAGTCTGACAAGTACGTATGTAGAATAGGCCCAATAGGCTATTACGAAGCTCGAGGGCCAAGGTCGCGCCAATGCACAATATAAACAATTATGAGCGCCGAGCAGCGAATGTCGCACGCCATATGTACGTTATTATCCCAAAATTCAATACAAGTACAAACGGATTATTTTATTTTTGGCTTTTTATATGAATAAACGATCTCTCGCATACCTATATAATCACTTTTCAAATGCATTAGCATAATTAAATATGTATAATAATTGTTTCTCAATTAAAATAACGATTAAATATGTATAATGATTGTTTTCATTAAAAGAACGATTAAATAAGTTGTAACGTGAAGTACAAATTTGTAATCAACTCGTTAATTAATTGCCATACGGCCACAATTACCAATTGACGCAGTATCTATGTAAGAAAGTAAAAGTCGAATAAATGATTAAACTTATTTTTTAAACAGTATTT
The DNA here is from genome assembly GCF_001594075.2 of Trachymyrmex cornetzi. Taxonomy (NCBI): domain Eukaryota; kingdom Metazoa; phylum Arthropoda; class Insecta; order Hymenoptera; family Formicidae; genus Trachymyrmex; species Trachymyrmex cornetzi. Next base: position 123,589 of record NW_017296613.1, on the reverse strand, counting down.
ATTTTAGGTGTTAAACTTAATTCTTGCTGTTTTTTCGTCTCCAAAATTACATTCCTATTATATTCGTGTTCGAGCCTTCATATGCGAGTGGTGATAACTATAAAATACGGTTCGCAGCAGTGTTCGTATATACATATATGTATACACGGTGTTTTCATATTTTTTCGATAAATATCTGAATTCTTAGTATTACAATAATTAATAACGAAGTTTACATAAATTTATATCTGAAAATGGATGAAATAAAAATTATATTATGCGACAAAAAAATTGTTGGAATGCGATTCTGAAGGTTAATAGAAGACCAAAACACTACACTATGCTCTGTTTTCCTTTATTGGGTCTGTCTATCGAGTCTCAAGGTCAAGTATGTTTTTATAATATAATATATATATCATAGATATATTATAATTATTAAAATATGTTTTTTAATTTTATATGTGTGTATACATGTATGTATATGTATTTATTTGGATAAATGTAAATCCACCACAATAAACTATATGTGTGTTTATCGATAACCACAAGTTATAAATATATTGTGTAGGTATGTATAACTTCATCGTCATAAGCAAGAAATTCTCTGTATTTAATTGTTAGTAATGCTTTTGTTGTATTTAAATCTTTCATATAATATAACTAAAAAGTAAATTATTAAAATATAAAAATTCATTTTAAAAGAGATAAGCATTTATGGATAATATACATCTATGGATTTCAATTAAAATTTCATAACGTTAACCTGTTTTACAGGAAAATTTTAAATTTCATAAAAAAGCCATTTTTAACACATTAAATTTCAATTATTTTAATCTGACTTGCTGATAAAATTTGACTTGCGACATTGTTTTTAGCATTTCAAAATCTATAACAAACACAAGCACAAAATAATTTTATCGAGTTCAAAATAATTTTTAGCTGCAAACTAGTGTTATTGAGTTGCTATTAAATACTTGTAACAGTAACTATGTGGTACCAGATTCCTAGATTGTTTTTTATTTTTCAGATATTATACAATAATATTGAATTATTTACAATGCCTCATAATAACTTATCAAAAGTATATGCGATTTAATTACAAACAATAACGTTAGCTAAATCTGGAAATTCAAATGTTGAAGAACATTTCGCGAAAATATTGCGGAAGTTTTCTTTACGTAGTAACGTAAAGAGAGCAGCGTCAGCTTCGCAACCAAGGAAAGCAATATTTTTATTTTCGCAAGTTCGTAAAACGCGGAATAAACTGCCATCAAAGCCACGTGAGGTAAGCATGATACGAGAAGCTTGTCTAAGGAGTAAACTTGAAAAGTTTACTTTCGAGGAGGAGAAAAGGTGTTCGCAGTTTCAGCTTCCGCTTTTGCCATCGGCGATTGACGGATAAGACGCGAGGTGATGCATTCGCGCTTGGTGGAAAGAAAAGAAGACGAAGGAAAGAAGCGAAGAAAAAAAGAGACAAGCGTTAGTGATATGTACATACATATAGTTTGATAAGAAAACAGCAAAAATAGCGATGGCGATGGACGCGTGACCGAAACGGTCGATTGCCAATTCCATCGTTCATTAAAATGGGGATGGGGGTGTGATTTGTGAGCGTGGCGGTCACCGATCGTGGACGCGCGTATTTTCCGATGCGCGTACTGCAAGAAAAACGCGGAACTCTCCACGCTTGCCGCTCCGCGTTTCCTACATACAGACAGCAATAACGAAGTTATACTGCTGCGCGGGATAGACAGGAATGGTGGGTGAGCAACGTCGATGAGGCCAGGCGTCGGACTGCAGATCCGACAAACACATCAAGAGCGTATACCGTGGGGATTAACCCGGGAAATTTATGAGCTCTCTTTTCGCGTGAAAACGCATACATAGACTTGCCGAAATGCCGAGCTCTCCCGAAACTTTCGCTGAACGGGTGAAAAAAATCACTACTACGCCCCCGAATACGCTCCCTCGAGAACGTTGTGAGAATGCACATCGTTTTAGGTAAAAACCTTTCTGACGATTCGTTTTCGCAAGCTTTGTACTGCTTTGCGCGATGCGCATAATGTAAAAAGGATCGTTATCATAATGGTGGAGCATTTTAGCAAAACGTTTTCTAGAAGATTCGCGTCTATTGTTACAAGTATTCTTCAGCACGGATTAAACACTATGGAAGCTATGTCAGTTTTATTAAAAATAAAAATTGCCAGATAAAATAAAAAGCAAGTGACGTACAAACAAAAGTTGTTTATCGGATAGCACAATCGGAGCAACTCACGCATTCGACTTTACGAAAAAAAACTGTTATGATACTCTTTGATGCCCTTCCACAAATTTCAATAGAGAGGAAGCCAATAAAAACGTACAATAGAAAAAATTTTAAAACCTGCTCTTCAACATTATAAAAATTCAGAAAAAACCGGAGGTTTTTAATAAAAAACAAATTTTGATATACAATGATAGATTTAGAAAATATAAGGATACTTTGTAATTACAAATCTTTTAATTGTGCAATTAAATTAAACTCTCCAATTTGACGTCAAAATCTGTAAAGGCTCGTCTACTACATAAGTCGCAGCACGTAAAACTCATTTACAACGTTTGTCGCAACAGCTAATCAAAAGCGCGTTAATGATACTATTGACCGCTTCTTAATGACGTCTAGAGACACTTAAGCACTGTAAATAATGTTAAATAATATCTACAATGTGAGTTATTTTTAATCATTTCTGTCGATTGCCATTGCTCCTACTCAATATGTCGTTTATTTAATTAAAACAACATAGAGTCACGCATTTTAACGTAAAAAATATTTTTAATTTGATTGAAGTTTAGTTTATTATTTGCTTTAAGTGCATATGCTATTATGGATGTTGTTTATTTTGACACTAATCACAGAGATGGATTAATTTACAATTTGATATATATTGTGGAAGTTAAAAATAACAAAATGTTATTTAATTCAAGAGATTGGATTACTTCAAAATATTTCTTTGATATTTCTAAGAAATTAATTATAAAGAAAATAAATTAATAAAATTAATGCGATCACTTAGAGTAATAAAATTAATGAAGAAATCAGTTTAATACAATTACTGATGCTAAGTTTGTAAGATCCATTTAATTTAAGTAAATTAAAAGACATTAATTAAATTTAAGGAACCGAAATACACCTCGAATAAAAAAGAATAAATAGTACTAAGAATATTTCAATAAAAATAATACAAATTTATAGTTGTAACATAAAGAAAATTGAATTATTTTTTTTTAACAAAGAGATTTAAATCGAGTGCATGGAAAAAAATTTTGCTGAAATATTTAAAAGTTTAGTTAGATACAGATCTAATAATAATTTTGTAGGACTATCGAAATACTTATGTAGGAAACTTGAACATAATGAGTAACGCTATAAAAAATTTTGACATTATAGAAATTGGCTTGAGCGTTTTAGATAATTATTTTAGTCTAATAAAATGATGTTGAGATCTATATTTAGCTAAATTTTTAGATACTTCAGTAAAACCATTCTTTTCGTGTAAAGTCCAATAGACTCACTGTCAGCTCCGGAAGTTTAACAGCTACTCGCGTTACTTCGAACGTAATTTCAGAGTAATACCTTATCTATACACATATTGAATGAAAAAGTCAATAGCAGATACATATTTCCTCGTGTGAAATAAACATAATTTACCTATATACTTTTTTCGGGGACACAAGTCACAGATAGGAACGCTAGCGAATGCGTGTGTAAACGAATAAATAGAAGAGAGAGATAGGAAGGTGGCCGCGGAATTCTCTCTAGCCGCTAGCAGAAGAGAGACACTCGCGTCACACCATGAAGAACGGGAGCGATCGATATGAATCTTGTATCGTCGAACGGCCTACTACGAAGTCTCGTCATGTTCGGCACAGAGTATAGAAGATGTTGAGAAAAGGGGAAAGGGATGGCATACCAAGGAGCCTTCGCGGTAGCTCGCCTCGAACTCTTCGAAGACCACACCGGTGCGGAGTACCCATCCCACCATCTGCCACCGTCTCCACTGTGTCCTCCAGGAAGGATGTAGAGAGGATCTTCGCGGGCGAGAGCAGCGTGAGATTCGCTGGTCCTCCCCATCCCGCGTTCACACTGGCGCTTAATATTAAAACCTCTTATATGTCCTCTATAAACATTCCGCGCTCCACCGACAGCATAGATTTGCATGATAAAAGAATGCTGCAAGAAAGAGAGAGAGAGAGAGAGAGAGAGAGAGAGAGAGAGAGGAGAGAGGGGGGAGGGAGAGGGGGAGAGAGGAGAGGGAGAGGGGGGAGAGAGAGAGAGAGAGAGATTGATCGATCTGTATTACTAGCTTTCTCAGCTATTTTGCGATATACATGTTTAACTTACACATTTCTAACATATGTTTTTAACATTCTCTTAAACGTTTCAAGTCTTTCACACTCTTTTATATTTGCTGGTTACATTTTCACTCCTTCATAAAACATACTTTTCTGCGCACTTCTTGTATTTCGAAATTTTACTACAATGTCCCCTGCCTGTCGTGTTTGTCTTTCGCACGTATTATCTATTATTTCAAACTGATCTCTCAATTGCTCCGGTAACATACTTCTTAAAATTTTAAATATAAATATACATTATTATACATACATTATACTGAAGCCTCTGTTTTATTGACATAAACTGCAACGCTTGCAGCATATCATTTATTTTAGTGTATTTATCACACTGAAGTATCACTCTCATAGCTCAATTTTGCGCTTTTTGTATTTGGCTCAGCTGTATTTCCCCCATGTCTATCAAAAGCGTCGCACAGTATTCGAAGTGTAGAGCTACTATAGTCTTATAAAAAATACATCTAACGTAAGCTTATACCGAGTTACCTATTCTATTTAAAAAACTTGTTTTTTTCCCTATTTTCCTTAACATATAATCACAATGGTCTCCAAATCTAAGCCTGTCATCAATAATTATTCCTAAATATTTCATTTTTTCTACACGCTCAATCTCAACTCCATCCAAACATTTCAATGTAAAATTACCTTTCAGTTCTTTCCTTACGCTTCTATAACTATCATATATTTTGTTTTATCTGCATTCATTTTCAATTTGTTTCTGTTCATCCAATTTTCGACTATATTGAATGCCCTATTCATTTTTACCTCTAAATCCGCACTACTTTCTCCGCTTACGTATATGAGCGTATCATCTACGAACATTTTTATATTGCACTCCTCTGGGCAGATTTTGACAGGGAATAGAAAGTTACTTTTTAAAAGTAACAAGTTACAGTTACTCGTTACCGAATAGAAAAAGTAACAAGTTACCGTTACTAGTTACCCGCGATTTTTAAAAGTAACTCATTACAGTTATCGTTTCTTGAGAAAGTAAATTTTCGTTACTTTTCCGTAATTTTTTTTTAAATCTACGACCGTCAATCACAGCGGACGGGCCTAGGGACCTTCTCTAGTCTCAAGCGCTATGCACTGTAAAAAATTGTTGTGTAAAATTACAACTATTATAGTGGATAATTTTGAGATCCACTATAATAGTTGTAAACGTCCACACGTTCGTAAATTTGAAATACGCAAATAAAAATAATTTCTTGGTTTGTAACTAAGCAGATTGTGGAAGTACAATTACAATGTGTATGTGTAGTTACAGGAATATGACAATACATTTCGCACTAAATATTATTATATATTTAATAGCAATACGCGAAAAATTTCTGCTATATTACGTAATATTAAAATTTGGATAATTACAAAAAATATTCAAAATATCCTGTTATTTATATAATTTTCAATATAAAATAAGATATATTTACACAATAAAAATTTACATAATTTCTGTAAAATTGCATGATTTTTTATATATACAGGACTAATCATGTAATCTATTTTACATCTATTATACATATGTGTAAAGAAATTTTTT
>NW_017296613.1:98487-117653 GCF_001594075.2 Trachymyrmex cornetzi | reverse complement strand
TGTCCAATCATGTGCAAAGTAACGATAAAAGTAACTGTAAAATTCGTTACCGTTATCAAAAAAATGTAACTTCGTTACCGTTAGAGTTACCAAAGAAAAAAAGTAATGCAATTATCAGTAAAGTTATCAAAAATGTAACTTGTAACTGTAACTTCGTTACAAGTAACGAGTTACTTCCATTCCTTGGATTTTGATTATATCATTTATACATTTATTATAAATAACAAAGGTCCCAGTACTGATCCTTGTGGTACTCCATATTCTGTTATTAGTGATCTAGAAGGTGCAATATAACCATTTCTGGTTATATTGAACCTTCTGTTTTCTATTATTTAAATATGATTTAAACCATTCTAAATACCTATCCCTGAATCCGTATTGATATAATTTTTCTAATAATATTTTCCTATCTATCATTTCGAACGCTCTCTTAAGATCTATGAAAATTACACCTACCAATTTTTTCCCGCTATAAATTTCCATTCGTCAATAATAGTTTGAATCGCCGTCTCACATGAGTAATTTTTTCTGAATCTCCTGACTGATGTTCTGTTATAATATCGTTATTTTCCAAATACATTTCTATCTGTTCTTTTACTACTAATTCTAACACTTTTTCATACATTGGTAACATATTGATAGGTCTATAATCACCTGCTTTTTTTACTTTTCCTATTTTTGGAATCGTCGAAGTTTTCCAGCTTTCCGGACAGCAGCCTTCCTTTAAAGAATCATTTATTATATCTAGAAATACTTCTTTTACTACGTAAAAAGATGCCTTTAGTGTCACTACTTATTCCCTCGTCTGTACCTTTCTTATTTGGCAGTCCCATGACTATTTTCTCTAATTGTTCTAAACTGAGAATCTCAAAATTGTCTATAGTTGCTTTATCTTCTATGACATAAATAATTTTCTTATCTACATCGCCTGAGCTATCTACGTTTATAGACTGTATTATACTATTAATACTTTGTATATAGTATACATTAAACTTATCAGCTATATTGCACTTTTCAGTATCACCTAAATTTTCAAAGTCTATCTTTTCTACCTCCTTTGTACCTGCTGGCTCACCCCTAATTATTTTTTTCAGTATTTTCCACATAATTTTGGGATTTTCTTTATTAGAATCTATCTATATGCTCTCATAGTATTCTTTTTTCTTTTGCTTAATCAGTTTCACTACTATATTTCTTTTAGTTTTAAACTGCAACCAATTTTGTACTGTATCATCATACAATGCTTTCCTGTATGCCTTATCTCTTCTATCCGCCGCTTCTCTTATTTCGTCTCAGTACCACTTTTTCCCTTCCTATGCTTTCGGTATTCTAAATTTTTTCCTCGGTGCCGTTACATCTAACGTATCTACTATACTATTGACAAATATTTCCGCTCTCATACTGACATCCATATCTTGGTTTATTCTCAGTTTATCTTCTACTAGCCTATTAAATTTATTTACATCAAAACCTTTATAACTTCTAGCAATAAACTCCTTATATTTATTTTTAATTTTATTCTTACTCAATTCTACTTTTAACCACGTATGATCCGTAATTTTAGGCTCATGAATTACCTGTACTCTCTCTCTTCTAATTTATTATTATTAGTAAAGAGTAAGTCTATAATTATACTGTCTTTCATAATTCTAGTCGGTTTATTAACGCACTGTTTCATCCCTAAACTCAATATTGTTGTTTGCAACTTTTTCGCAAAACGAGTTAGTCTTAAGATCTATATTAAAATCTCCCATTACCATACATTCTCCTTTTATTGTTAGTTCCTCTACTATATCTTCCAAAAATCTGATAAATTCACCGTGTGACGCGCTCGGTGAGTGATATGTTACCATAATCACTCCTTCGTATAATTTTTCATTCACTTCTACCGCAACACACCAACAATTTGATTCTAATTTTTGCGTTAACATTACTTCATACTTAACACCATCTCTTACATATAGTATAACCCCTCCTGTGTTTCTATTCTCGGCATTACATCTAATCATACTATAACCTGGAACATACACTTCATTGTCCTCAATTTCCTCAGTTAATCTGGTTTCCGATAATGCTAAGAACGCAGGATTTATTTTCTTCATAACCTGGTGTTGAATCTCATCTTTATGTGCCATTAAGCTTTGTGCATTCGTATATAATAATAACTCCGCTTCTTTCTGTGGTTGCTATTTAGCGTCCTCCCAGCCAGCTCTCCTCTTCTCTTCCTGTATCGCCCATTTATAAGTCGGACACTCTGGACTGGAAGTGCATCATATTCTTCGTTTATCTTCAAATTGTATGCTCGATTTTTGTACATACAATTCACATATTTCTTCTTTGTCGCCGATACAATCGATCGAGTTATGATTTCCTGCACATTTACGACATGTTTCGTCTCACTTGCAGTTTTTTGCAATATGATAATATCCTCATTTGAAACACCTTTTAACACTAATATGATCAAATACAGGACATTTCTTCCATCCTATACTTAATTTCGCTTTCTTCAACATCAGTTCGTGCATTTCCTCGTCTAACTCTATTATTACTGATCCTACTTCCATTCCTTCTCTCCCAGATTGATTTTTCTTCTCTTTAATTATTCTTTTTACTATACACATATTTACTGCATCTATTTTGTTCTGCTTCTGTATTATATATTTACAAGTTCATTATCATCCAAATTCATTTCTTCCATGTCAATATTAATAATTTTTATCTTTGATCTTGACTGTGGTGGCTTTTTCACATTATAAAATTCTCCCAGCTTGAACTGTCTCTTTAACCTTTTCACCTCGTCTCCGGTCTCACAACCCATGATCACTGTTCCATTGCTTCCCTTTCTTAATTTTGTTATACCCATAGCCACGCTCTTAATATCCACCCTTTCTTTTATCAATTTTTTTGTAGTTTCACTCTCTTGTTGCATTTTCGGCTTAACAATTATAATGTTTTCTTTCTTCTTCTTTTTGATCGTTTCACTATAGCTTCTTTGCACTCCATCCATTGATCCGCGTGTTACTCTCTGTATCATTTTTCTCAAATCTTGCAGTTCTTGCTTCAATTCTGCTCGAACTACTTCTTTAATCATCATCTTAATTTCCCTTTTACAGGCTGTATCATCTTTGATTTCTTTCACTATTCTTATAAGCCAGTCAATTTTCATATCAATACTAAACGATCCTATAGTTCCTACCGTAGATTCTGTAGATTCCCTCCTATCTCTACTATTCCCTGCTGCCGTAGGCGTTCTTTTCATATTCGCTTCTTGCTCACTTTCAAGTAAGAACTCTTCAAATGGGCCTGCGGACGGCACCAGTTCTTGATTTCTGTCGTATATTTTATGCTTAATTACACATCCCGGATGAAAGAGCTTGACATGAGAGGGGGGAGGGAGAGGGAGAGGTAGAGGGAGAGAGCGTCACAAAAGGATGCAGCGCATCCTGTACGAGACGCCTAGAGTCCGTCTAATACATAAAGCTCACACGATGAAACTGGTCTATTTATATGAGTACTGCATCGAATGTAATAATACATACAAGGCTTGTCTCGGACATTATCGCCATGCACTTACAATCAGTCGTGAGTTTCGCAGCGTTCACGTCATGCGATCGTACTTTTTAAAATACTGGATAACAATGCTTCCACATTTAAATTTGAAAATAAAGAAATAAGAAAATTGGAATTATAGTACATAATATATATTTGCTGCGAAATTGGCTAAACAATGATTTATGTTATACGCGAGGAAATCAATAACGTTCAAGTGGTTTGCTGTTGCGTTTGTTGCAACAATGACGCTAGCACGTTCGGGATTCGCTTCGTACGCCGCCGTATAACAGGAGAAAAAGTATATAACAATCGAATTCGCGGCAAAACAGAAACGCCATTTGATGGGGAACACTCGCGCTCTGTAGCAGGCTGCTTTTCCGCTGAATATTGGAAAATGAACTGATCCGTTTCATTTAATTTGCTGGCTTCGGATCAATACGTTAGATTTACGTTGAAACATCCGAAAACAGACATACGAGTAGGCAGATGAGAAGAGTTATTAAATTAAAAGAAAGTTATATATATATATATATATATATATAAAATATTACAGACAATTACGTTCTCTGAAAATCACTTTTCGGTGATGAAAATATTGTCGTATTAGCTATTGGTTTGCGGTTTATTGTTCACTTCTACATGATGATAGACGGTTATTGAACTGTTGTCATGTTTCTAAAATTCGAACTAAAAATCCGAATTTGTTAGAAATTAAATGAAAGTTTGTTTTTGATAAAAATCGTAATATTGGAGAAAATTATATATGCTCTATTTTGAGAGAATACCTTGTAGAAATTTAATACTGGAAAGTAGCTGTTGTTCAGTATATACTTTTAGTACTCAAACTGAGTAATTTTTAGCATTAAATTGGCCAGTATTAATTGAATTTCTCCAAGAGAGATATAACAATATTGTTTATAACTCATTTATACATCTCGCATTAGAGCACCGAATTTTCAAAATCCCAATACAAACCTTCTGCTCGTTAATGCATCTCCGCGTTGAACGTCGAAAAGGACGAACTAAATCGTCCCATTTAATTCACGCAGAGTCAAATCGAGGCGGAGAGGGTGACAGGTGCATCCGTGATAAAATTTCGAGCGACGAGCGTGCAATCCACGGCAGCTGCCAGAATATAAATTCCGCGCGATCGCTTCATGCCAGCGCGACGTCCTACGTGCGCTAAGCGCGAAAAGTCTAGTCGAACCGCCGCGCCGTTGTCCGATTGCAGCAGTCTCTCTGTGCCCGCGATAGTGATTACGGCAAATTCAACGACTTAAAGGATTATATGATGTGAGATTACACGCAGCGTAAATAATTCAAAATGCCGGATAATAAATTCTGACGATACGGGCGGTACGACGAGACTTGTCGCACGCGACAAAATGCATGGAAAAAGAATGATATATACATTGGATCTCTAAGGATGTATCGTGCCATTTTATAAATGTTTTAACTAGAAGATTCTTTTATATCCAGGAACAATTCAATTTGTCTTTCTTATAAATTTTAACGCAAGACATTTTAATATACTAAACGCGAATAAAAAGTACCATTGTATAAATATGCGTTTGAAATTAAATTGTAAATTAAATTTTTTTTACATTTGTATTTCTGTAATTTCATTTACATTTAAGTACTAGTTTATAGCTAAAAAATCGTTGAGAAAGTTAAATTTATTTTTCCATCAATAGTACCGGTCTATTAGAGAAATTGTTTGAAGGCTGTATAGAGTAGAGAGGGGAAAAAGTTAATGAAATATATGTAAACAATAGTTCTCTATTATATTGCATTGCGAACATACATTTGCCGCGCACAGAAAAATCGTATTGCCGCTTCTTTCTTTTAGGAATGATATTTGATTTACCATTTGCAACTCTGCATGTTGTGAATTCCAGCCTTTGAGGATTTATTGTGTTAATGCTTGTTACGGAGATTCGTGCACATATACGTGCCACTATCCATACTCCTGTAGCAATATTAACTTGTCCTCCTGGGAGATTTTTTCCACGTACACCATATATATATATATAGCTATACCCGTTTGCCGCTCGTAAACCATTGAAGGGTTGTTACGTTGGTATGTTTGTTATTAACTTCCGATGGCGGCCTTTGAGAGACACCGTCAGCCTTCACCGTGTTTCAATTACAGCGTGGGCAAGTTTGGACCGTGCATTCTAGCTAAATTGCATTATGCGTATTTAAGGGTTTCGCCATCAGATACTCAATGTTTATTAAAAACGATATTTTGTCGGTTTGCATGCATCTCGACTCCGGCTGATGGTAATTCGATATACAGAATGCACGTAATGCGGTTAACGTCCTAGCGAAAAAATCAGTTTTCTGACTGCGACTGCGCGTTGTTATTAAAGTTACAGGATCGTCTGCTCTTTCACGTATCCTTAATAAAATGCAATTTCGCACTAATTTGATTAAACCAGCGACACACTTATTCTTTTAACTTTTTTTTTTTTTTTTTTTTTTTAGAAAAATGGCATTTTTAAACTGACCATATTAAAGAAAATATAATCAAGCTTTATTGAGATTTTTAAATAACAATATGCGTTGTAATAAGCATTTTATATATTACGTGTATTTTTTTCTTTTAACTTGATTAAAAATTTTTTTGTCTGGAAGACTATATTATACAATGTTTAATGTTCTACGAGATTTTCCTCTTTTCGCATAATTTATATTTTCATTTATAATATTTTATAAAAATGAAAAAAGATTCTATAATTTTATAAAGTATTTTAAGAAATCGCGCTTTTTTTATTCGTTTTCGATTAAATGCTTTATTTTCTTCAGAAACAATGTTACATTATTACGTACTATTACGGAGTTTACGTACTTTCGCTTCGAAAATTGCTTCTTCCCCGCTATTTCCCGTAGACTATCGTCGTTGTCGAAAGTATACTTAAACTACCGAGCAACTGCTTCCAGCACTTATAATTACTTTCCGCCAATTAATATCCTCTCGAATTAGTTCAACAACTTGCAAACATTTTGTATATACCACCGCGCTTTCTCCATCATCCCTGTTCTCTCATTTATTCCGCAACCGACTGTCTACTGCCTCGCATTCCACCCGAGAACTCCGTTCACACGTTCGGTCCAATTTAGCAAAACGATCAGCAAGAGACGCTGAAAACACCGCTGGCGGATGCACGAGCTTATTTCAGAGGAGAAAGCCAGCGACTCGATAAATATGGAATGACGTATAATCGCGACGTTCCTTGTTTAGAACGTGTCATCGGATTTACAAATATTAACACGAATAACTGTTACGTGTTATGGGAGTAATTATTATTAATTATTAAATGTTATTATTCCAGTCAATATAAAGTCGAATGCAATCCACATCAATTGTATGTCATACTCTTTGCATATATCACATTGATAATTACTCAAATATAATGATATTATTGATCGTAGCTGTTTCAGTAAGATAAATGGAATAGATATACGAATAGATATACATAGATGAATTCGGCATTATCTGATAAAGTAAATAAAATGTAAAATAGAAGCATAGATTGCAGCAGATCCAAACGACTGCGATTGATCGATTGTATGCGTTCCTCACATGTACGTTAATTATTTATTTATTTGACAACATAATTTTAAACATTATTTGATTTTCAAATAATGCAAACGTTCCAATTGGTGCAATCCCGAGTTCCAGTACATTGTTATTTCCCGTATAAATACGCAATGTGTTACAGTCACATTTTATATTCGCAACCTTTAGTAATTTATCGAAACATAGTCAATAGTATAGTAAAGTATAGCCAATATACATTCTGGATTTGGGAAATAAATTTCGTATAATGTTATTTCGTATAACTTTTCTCGTAATGTTTTGTTGTACATAAAATTAGATTGGTTCGCAAATTGCTGTTCGAAGAATGGCGATAAAATTTAAATGATGAATGCACTGACAGAAAAAAAAAGATTGCAATTACTGTAATTTAATTGTAATTTAGATTCATTGTTGGTACCACATATATATTTTTTAAAATTATAAATATAATTATAATTACTAACATTACAGCGGCAATAACTATAAAAATATATAAAAATGGGGCTCCAAATCATAATTATTTTACCGTGCAATTGCAGTCATAAATACCAAGCACTTTTCTCTCAGTGTAGGTAGTTTCGTATATTACACTACTAAAGAAATGGATTATGTAGTTATGTATTACTTACGGTATAATTCGATTCGCTTTTATCCTCTCATTAATCGAGGCTGGCACGATTAAAATCATCAAAGATGCGAGGAAGAAGAATTAATAATGATCCACCTTAATTTCAAACTGGAAACTCCGCGTGGTTTTATTGGTTTCTTCCTCACGTTAATATCCAATTATCGCCACGCACAAACTCGAGCCGGTTGAACTTGTCGGTTCCCGTTGCGGCCGTGGAGGACACGTTTACAGAAACTTCGTAGGGAAACCGCGAGTGCGTGAGTTCTCAGTGTATACAAGCGTAGTAGTGCAGTCGGCCGCAGCGCAACCCCCTCGGGCTGTGCACCGCATCCCTCTTGCCGGGTATCCAATACCGGCGCTATGCTACCTAGGACTTCGTTAATTCAGAATTAATACCCCGGCCGGTACACCGTGTTCCAACCCGGACTTGAATTCGCAAAGGAAAGCGCGCTAGTCGGGTTTTGCGAGATTTGCGAGGGTTTGAGTGATCGTTAAAGGTGGGTTCATTACGGAGCGGTCGTTGTACGGCACGAGTTTAACGCGAGAATAGGAGAAAGAGGAGGAGTATTGATTTTAATTTATGTGTTTTAATATTCGCTCTGACCGCTTGCTGTAGCGTGATATTGTGGAATAGCAAATGTTAAGCGAAAGATATTCTAACATGCAGTTTCCTTACGCAACTCTAACCACATTTTGCAAGTAAAGTTTTGCATTCTTACAGAATTACAAGTTTTCAACACGGCAGAATTGTCGTTGAAATAAGGGTTTCTGTTTCAACTTTAACAATGATGCGTGGAAACAATATATTCTTTTTGGTCATTCAAATGTAGTTGTACATGAAAAGAACGATTTTGCTGAAGTATCTATAAATTTAGATAGATCTACAAATGATTTTGTTGGAGTATCGAAATAATTATGTAGAATGCTCAAGCTGATTGCTAGATTGTCAAAACTTTTTGCAGCATTGTTCATTATGCTTTCCTACATGATTACTTTAATTATTGAGTATTGATTATTTTTAGTTCTATAAAATTATTTTCAGAACAGTATTCGCCTGAATTTTTTAATATTTCAGTGAAATTGATCTTTTCATGTAGTATTATCATGTTTTTGTAAACTAGCATATGTTACCGAGAAATAATGAAATAAACATGAGGAAATTTATTATGTTGACAAAAAATAAATGTGTAACATAAAAATCTTTCTCTATAGAGTAGGTTAGGGTTCGTAGATTTGTTATTCGCATTTATATCTCCGGTGGCATTTATATATTTTTGTCTCCTCAACACAATTGCTTTAAAGAGATATACGGAAGCGCGGCGAGCAATTTGCAGAGAAGAGTCCATCCTTAGCCTGAGGAACAATTTCATCACGAGGGAAGCACATTTTCTCTCTGCGCACACATTCGTGCACACGCACATATACATCGTCTAAAATGCAGATAAAAATCTATTGGCTAGTGTTCTTGCTCCACATTCGTGTAAGCTTTCACCGTGAAATACCGGAAAAGAATACCGAGACTTTCATTATATCTTTTTCTACTTTTAGCTCTCTTCTTTCTTCCTTACTCTCTTTCCTTTCTCATTATTCTCACACTGCTAATTTCGTCGTTCGTGCATCGATGAGGGGACAACTGACTGACAGAAATTTTCTACATAAGTTTGATCAGCAAAAGTTTACCCACGTCAGCATTTTTCTCATTTTCGCGGAGATTAATGTATAAATATTAAACTCGAACAATAGATTTAATTAAAACTGATTATATTACTGAGCTGCTAACATGTATGAATAAAACATATAATTTAAAATATATATTAAAATATGCAAATTATTATAAAGAATAAAAAATCACACGACTGTACTGTTTGTATATGTGTTATAATACGATAATGTAAATTACATATGCAAAGTTAAAAATTTATATGCAAGATGTAATGATTAATCATAATATCGTCTTTCTTCAAAAGTGACACAACTAAAAAAAATATGATTTTCGATTTATTACGATTGAGTTAGATTAAAGTTACTCTAGATATGTCATTAAAAATAAAATAACTTAATTTTACCTTTCAGTTTATTCACTAAGTAAATAGCATTTATATCGCTCTTAAGAGTCTTAAGCTTTTCAAAGACATCATAATACCTTCTATATAAAAGAGATACACTTTGAGATATGTCGTTTTTGTAAATAAAACGGGTTATCATATAGAGATCATTTATAGATTTGAGATAGTTTTGGTGGTCAAAAAGTTTGAAAAAGAAATTGTTTTATCTTAAATTTAATCATTTTAGCTAATCACAAGATAAACTGATGATGACATTTCGAGATACTTCATTTTTTATTAACTATTCCGGATTTGTTATAATCTTGTATATTGATTATTATATAAAAGGTATTATCAAAATCATTACAATTCAAAAAGGGTATTTTTTTTTAAGGGTTGTGAAACAAAAATGACAAAAATTACATTTGCACATGCTTTTAAGAATATATTCTTTTTATCGATATTATTTAATTAGTCAATAATTTGTCAAATTAAAAAATAGTTCTTTCCTTTTCTAAAATTTTAATTTCTTGAGTTGTTACTTTTTTACTTCAACAATAAATTATTTCATGTATATATAAGAAACTTACGTAAGTATCGTAAATTATTATATCGCTGATATAAAAATTAAATTTGATAATATTAAACAAAAAATTTATAAAATAATATCAACTACCCAAATAGCAAACTGACGTTGAACGACGTCTTAATAACGCTTTAATGACATCATTAAAACGTCACGTTGCTACTTGAGTAATACGCTAAAGTAAATTCGCAACATGTAATTAATAAACTATTAACCTTTAGTGCACACGATGATTTTCCGGTCCTTTATTATACACAAAGGGTTGTTTGAGTCCCGGGTTAATTTTCATCAAATAATTTTACAAGTATACAAAAATTATTAAACGATTTCCACATATAGTTTTACATGCATTTTAGAAGATATTCATAACGTTGTGCATTAAAAAATTGCATATAAATGTTATAACTAATTACTTACTACTTTTACCATTTAAAAAAAAAGAAATGCGCTGGATACGAATGCCCTAATCGTACGTACTAACAAAAAGTGATAAATATATCATTCCTTTACTTTATAAGTGGCATAACTGAAAAAATTAAGTTTTTCATAAAACGAGAAAAATAATTTTTCAAAATAATTCCTACAAGGATAGAAATCATTATTTTCAATTTTTATATAGGTAAATATATGGCCAATAAAAAAGTTCTAAACAATGTCACTTTTCGATTAAGACATATTTTATTCCTTTCGATAAACAGACACATTAACATATTATAATCTACTTTAGTTATTTTGAATTTCTGACGTTCTCTCCCTTTCGGTTCACCGCAGTCGTAAATTTCGCGGGACGTCAGTAATGAACGTAACACCTTGCCCCAGCATTAAATGAGATTATGTGAGATTGCGGCTCGGACAGGCTCGGACAAAATCAAATTTCTGCTGAAAGGACCTCCGTGTGTACCGATAGTAACCGCCGGAATCGGAACAAGCTTAAAACGAAGTTGCTTGCGGGTTCAGCCATGTCTGGGAGCTGCGCGTCACGATTTTCAAGCTTCTCCGCGTCTCTCTTTGAGTAAATATTGATCTCTACTACGTTGTAAATTTACATCCTATTATCAAGCTCGTGACATATCTATTCTAAATGATGTCAAGTACGATGTCAGGTCGCGATTTATGCCCGACTCTATTGCCTCCTAAAAGCGAACGGTTAATGCGATCTGCCGAGCTCTTAATTCGGAATTACTATCGGTTTTGTTAGTTCACTTTATTAATACGCGAATATCAATACGGATGATGAATAATGACAAACAGCGACATGCGATGAATAATCATCCAAATGCAAATTATTGTAGAACTTTCGCTGCTTTCATCTCTCTAACATAATCATTTCAATCATTGTTAATCAGCATTTCACATTTCAATGAAATACTCCCGGTGAAACGCTACCAAAATGCAACGCTCGTGAATTCATAATTCATACGTTTAATTAAAAATAACTTCAACGTTCATTTAGTGTATTTTTCTTTTTCGACTCGTCAACTCGTGTTTGAATAACATGCCGTGTTATTCAAACGAACACGAATTTTTGATAAATCGAACGAGTCTTGCGGTTAGCGCGATGCTAGCACGATTATGTTATTCTCGTCATTTTACCTCCGTGATTTATCGTTAGCGATGGCGACCGCCGCGAAATATAAACATTCGCTCGTCCGGCGATACGTGCCCAGTAAATCATTGTCTACGCGACATTTTCAGCTTCATTTCTCCAGAATGCCCGCGCGTCGCAAGCGTAGGCGATACGGGCGACCGGAGCGCATACCATCGCCATAATACGAGAGACGAAGTTACGGGGCGGCTTCGTGCAGAAGTGAGCGTCGGCATGCTAAAATATTCCCAGGCCGGTTTAGTCCACGTGCCCCGGTCCCATTGTTTATTACATCCCGGATGCGTTGTTTGCTGAAAAAGTTCGCCGCCATGAATCAGGCCGCTGCCAGCGACCATTGTTGCCGCCGTACTTATCCAGTACGAGAACGGAACGATGCATTCTCTCTCAGCGAGAGTCTCCACGCTTCTCGTTTCTTTTTCTCTCTCAGACGTCCCACCGAGGATCCGGAAGATAGAGCCTTTGTCAGAATATTCTCTCTCTCTCTCTCTCTCTCTCTCTCTCTCTCTCTCTCTCTCTCTCTGCTAAGTATTAATTTCTATCATTCGCAAACGGGAGCCGATACTTGAAGGTTGAATGACAATGATTAATTCGTAGCTTCCCTCCGGAGTTAACGGACTCACTCAATTATACTCGCTTCGAAGTTGGATCTATTGAATCCATTTAATTATATTTTTATGTGTTACAGTTGCAAATTGGAATTATTGTTAAAATAAACTTTAATAAATAAAATCCACGTTAAACCGCATGTGAATACACAATTAAATAATGAAGAAGTCTTATCGGTCTGAGCTAGATCTTAGCGTTTACATAATTTTCGGTGTAAATTTATAATTTTGTAAACTGCACACCGCGAAATAATTTTCGGTCCTGAAACGCGATCTTAAGTAGAAACTGGGTACGATAACATTACAAATTTAATTAAGAAGCAATTTAATATAGAATATATAGATGCTAATAAGTATCTCTTAAAAAGCAGTAAATAATTTATTATCCACTTACGAGTATATCATACATTCCGTAATGAGTGTCTTTACTAATTTAATCATTGAGGTTGTGGTGATATTTGTCATAATAATAGTAACATATGTATATAAGGAAACGTTTATTAAAGCAAATAAAATAAATAACCATAAATAAATAGCAACAAAATAAAAATAAATTAATCAATACAAGAAGCTCTTGATATCAAATTAACAATAAATAATAGAAAGGGTATGTAGAATCGGTTATAAAGTTCGCACAAATAACAAGTTAAAAAAGTTAAGATATCAAAAAATCGACTGTAATTAAATTAATAAATTAGAACAATAATCATAACATAACATGTTTCGGCTGCTAGTTTGCAATAAAATAAACTTTGTATACATTCTTTTTTATACGAGTTATTTTAGCTCCTTGAAATTAATTAGTGTGCTTTTTATTCAACATAAATTAAATAAATCTTACAGATACAATGTCAGTAAATGTATTACAGATTTTGACATCAGCTTTGAAGCGTTTAACGAGGAGGAAGTGTAGTTTAATTATAAATCACACATATTTGAAAAAAATTCGAAAGATGCTTTTCATTTTCGCTTGCTTACGCAACAGAAGACCTCACTGATTACGAGGAAGGATACCCGAGTTGGAAAATTAATCGTTCTTGCGAGAGAGTCTGACCATAAAATCGAAAAGTCGTCCCACATCTTCAGGTATTAGCTCGGCTTGGCGTATTATTATGGAATTGCCGTCACGTGCGCGTCGGTGGACGATCGAAAACGCATCAGGCGACTTCTCCTTGTCTGTGAGCTAAGTCACTCCGACGACTTGGTAACAGCCTTCTTGATCGAGTCTAATCCTAAAGAGTTTCCAATATCTGATAGTCCGCGGAACGTCCTTGATCGGCATTGAGCTTAACTCTCTTTTTTTTTCCGTCCGTTCTTTTTCCGTCTGCAAAAAGGGAATATTCCAGTCGCAATCTTAGCTGCCTGGGATGAAATTTTACGCCCTGCAATTACGAATCATATTGCTTGCGATCAACTATTTTATCGGGAGCAATCGCAGGCAATCACTGTCCATGGGAAACGTTTCATTTTGTTCAAGTAATGAATTGATCTCGCTCGCTGTGCGTACTTCAACAATAACTTTATCGAGTTTGAAACGAGATACTTTCTGGAACGAATTATTATTACTTTATAAAATCTTACTAAATTAATTCTATTTTATATAACCGATTACATAAAAAAATGTTTTATTGAAGTAGTGCAATTTTTGCTTAACTTTATCCAAAAATTTATTTTATTATTAATAAAATAAATTTTTGATCCATATTACATAATTCCATCATTAAATTTAGCAATATTCCAATAAATACGCAATGAATTTTGGCTTAAGCCCGAAAGTGTCTTTCCTAATAAGAAACAGCGCAAACTAGTATACTCTATATTGATCTCCACAACCGAAACTGTATGCTATATATCAGACAAAGCATTCTACTTAGCACAGACATCTAACATACTATTCCTGACATTTCCTGCAAGTGATTTGGACAGTTCACGTTAAGATCTCGAAGTACCCATGTAATTTAGATCCAATTAACATCACTTTCATAATGTTGCAACGTATAATATTCCATAATTATTTTACGGTTATAAAGCTAAAAGGTTTGTAATATATGTATAAAAATAAGTTTTTATTTATATACAGGGTGTCCCACGTAACTGTGATCACGATTTTTCCGGCACTTCCGATGATTTGACAAAAATTATTTTGGATAAAAGTTAATCAGTTTTCAATGGGCTACAAATTGCAATATTAAAAATTTGAAAAATACTCGGTTTTTAGAAAAAAAGTCGAGGTCACCCTAATTTTTTTAAATGGCACTACAGATTTTTTACTTCATAATATTGTAACTGATGTCAAGACGAGTTCAATGACCTGCTTTACTATGACCTTGAGGCGGCCTTACAGTTGTGGGATTAATGAATGGAAATGTTTTCGTGAAAAATTATTTTATTTGTATTAAATTTTTTATATGGACTATTCTACAGTAGAAAAAGATTTTTGCATTTGCTACTTTTTTACAGCATGGATTCTTGTTTTTTAAATAAAATAACATTCAAAGCAATAAATTATAAACAAAAATAGTAGCATAACAATAAAGTAGAATAAAAAATTATAACAAATTTAATGAAAGAAATTATGTAATTACAATAAGTGTTCGAATTGTAATCCGTTTTCTTGTAGGCACAATTCTGCTCTATGTAATAAATTTCCATTAATTGCTCCTATAATGCTGACACGGCGAATTTCTTTGCATGCTGTAGGGATTCGCTGTTTTAAATGTTACATATTTTGAATTGGCACCGCGTAGACTATTGATCGCAAATGACCCCATAGAAAAAAATCTAATGGTGACAAATCGGGGGACCAAGGTGCCCAACCAACGTTCTCCGTATTTTGAATTTAGATATTGAACAACAATCCGAGTGTTAGGAGATGGACGATCTTGTTGGAAATAAATACATTGCACAACATCATTCGGAAGCACTTGCAACAATGTTGGAACTTGAGAATGAAGAAAATTTAAGTGAGCTTGGGCTGTCAAATTCTGTTCATAAAAGTAAGGCCCAATCAGATGACCGTATACTAGACCACACCAAACATTCACTGTAACTTTCTGTTGAAAATTATGTTCTCGGAACCGATGGGGATTATCCTTCGACCAAAAGTGATGATTATGACGGTTAATTACACTATTATTTGAGAACTTACATTCATCTGTCCACAGGATATTCTGTAATATTTCAGGATTACTTTCGTGACAACTAGCGATGCTATAAAATTCATTTTGTAAGGATGATAACGATTCTGTTTTACCATCTTATGAACAGAACTCTTAGATAAATCAGTTTCAGTAGCAACTGCACGAATGGAAGTGTGCGGATTTTCTTCTAAATGTGCTAAGACCATAAGAGTATTGTCTGCAGTTGTACTTAAATGCGCCGGTTTGTTCCTTTTTTTCTTTTCAAATTCTCCATAATTTCTTAAATTCTTTTCAATGTTATAAAACATTGTTGCACACGGATGATGTCTCTTTGAGTACCTTGTGGCATACAGAATTGCAGCTTCACGTGCATTCCTTTTACATTCACCGAATATTAACAGTATATCAATTTTCTCATTATAGGAATACATTTTCGACAAACTGAGACTGAACACAAAAACTGTTGAAGCGTTCGAGCTACGCTATACAAGTTATGTTGATATTTTTACTACGTACTACATACTACATACACGTGTGTAATAAATTGTGAACTACATTCGGGAATATCACGAATTCCGAAATGGCTACGTTTGTTCTTCACGTCTGACTGTAAGGTCATCTCAAGGTCATAGTATAGCAGGTCATTGAACTCGTCTTGACATCAGTTACAATGTTATGAAGTAAAAAATCTGTAGTGCCATTTAAAAAAATTAAGGTGACTTTGACTTTTAAAAAAAAAAAAATATTTTTCAAATTTTTAATATTGCAATTTGTAGCCCATTGAAAACTGATTAACTTTTATCCAAAATAATTTTTGTCAGATCATCGGAAGTGCCGGAAAAATCGTGATCACATTTACATAGGACATCCTGTATATTACATATTGTACATCTCATAGTAAGTAAGATATACTTCTTCGTAAGTTATAATATATGAGAATGTATGACAACCAGCGTATTGCTGACCTAAGAAGGCGATAACTATATCAAACACAAGAAAATAAGAGGACATAATCAATACCATGAATCAGGGTTGGGAAGTACTTCCTATTATATATAGTTATTTGTAATTAAAAAAATTACTTTTTTAATAATAACCAATTGATGACAACATTATTATTTGTAACTATAACGCGGTTACATTTTTAAGTAACGGGAATGAATATAGAATCGTTATTTTTATCGTTACTTTGTAAATATATTTGTATGAAACATATATAAGCAAGATTTAAAAGAAGAAAGTTATGCTTGGCCATATTGCGATTTATCATAACAACTATAAATCTCATGTTGAATTAGTTAATCAACGATACATAGGCAATTGATCGATGGGTAAAGAGTAATGGTAAAGAGTTACTTTCTAAAAATAAACTTTTTAAAATCCTGCTATGAATATATACTTCACAAAGTATCAACTCTGAGAGATTAATTCACAATCAGAAAGGATTATAACGACAGAAGATCAGCACATAGTGTTAGCTGTGTAACAATAATTGATAGATCGATCACACAGTCTCTTGTAAGCTTGAAGGATTTGTCATTTCTCGTATTTCACGAAATTCGATAGTATTTGACAATTACATTCGTCGACGAAACGTAGAACATCCGTCAAGGGGACTCGCCGCAGGAAAAAAGTAGGCGAACGTGGGTAGATCTCCACTCATACATCTCTTTTTTTTTCGCTCCAGTGGCATCAGTCAACAGTGATTTTCAAGATGTGTGACTGTGGTAATCGGGTACATCGGCGTGTCGTGTTCCTATGGGATAGTCGAGCGGAATTGGACTTCATGCCTGACTTCAAAAGTGCGTAGCGTAGAAATATACGGCCGAAGAGCCTGTCAATTCATACGATGACATACGAACTTTCTTCCTAAGGTTTTTTGTTCCTTCCAACAGCTCTCACTGGCAACTTATCATTATAAAACAAAATTTCACTCCATGCCTAATATATCCTACGATTTCCTCCGCCGAGATACATGATTTCTAAGAGTTTTATTCACTCAAACACGCGTACTCGGACTTTCAATGCAGAAGTCAATCTATAATAAGTTATCGTGGATTCCTTACAATTTCCTTCATCTACAAATTCTTTCCTTAAATTCACGTCCGATTTGAACTCAACATTTTCACCTCGAGAAAAGTTTGTCCGAATACCAATTTCTTTAATATAGTTTTTGACTTCCAACTTTTTCTGAACATTCTTGCAATAAATCTGGAGTAAAGACCCGTGTTAAAGTAAAATAAATTTTCATTTCTGAAACGCTTAGGTGGTGTAAGATTGGGAGACACCGTGTGTGCTGCGTCGTCTCTTAATCCTCCGGCGGTGGGTTAATTGGACTCACTCAATTATATCGTTTGTTAAAAAATGACATCTAAAAAATTTAAGTTTTTAACACAGAAAAGAAGGAAAACTGTTTTTCAACTTAACAGAAAATTATTAACTAATTAAATCGGCAAAATAAATCTTAGAAATATAATCAAATATCATTTTCGTTTTATAAAATAATTCCTTTTTCAAACTTTCATCGAAGAAACTGTCTTAACTCTAAATTTTCTCTATAGGAGACTCATCTTTTTATTTACAAAAATGATATAACTTAAAATGTCACTCTTGGAAAAGGTGTTACTATCTTTTTGAAAATCTTAAAAACGACACAAGTATTATTGAGTGGACAGTCAGTAAAGTTAATTTACTTTTGATAATTGATATTTTCTAACACATATATTGTAATAACTAAAAAAATCATATTTTTAATTTTATCATATTTTTTTAAAGTAAGGAAACGATACAAAAAATAACCACAGAAAAAATTATTACTAGTATATCATGATCTCCTTGATAATATATAACTTTCGAGGAATTAGAATATTTTTATAATAATAAAAATCTCGAAAATTCAGTTAGACAAAATTATTGCCCAACCCTATAAATACACACACGCACGCACGCACGCACGCACGCACGCACGCACGCACGCAATCGCGCATATGTTACAGGAAGTTAATTGAGCGTTATGCATAATAGTCAGTCAATATGTAGAGGAAAGTCGCCGATACTGACATAGGTTTTCTAAAGTGACACCCCCTTATTTTTCGGAAATTAACTATTGCACTTTATTAATACTAATAAAATCATGATCTCTCTCTCTGTTTAGCTAATTAAAGAAATACATCATTCGTATAGGTTTGTGGCTTGTTTCTATATCAAATCAGCTAAAAACGAATTCTACAAATGCAAAAATAAAATTCTTACGATTTTCTTTTGTAAATTGTGAGATTTAAATAATAGTGACTATATTATTGATATTATTACGTCATTTTAAATACTTGTAATTTCAGAAATAAGTTTTATTTATATTATTTTTTTTCTTAGTCTTTTCATAATACGATTTTTAATTTAAAATTGGGGTGCAGTGTAAACC
>NW_017296613.1:98092-98312 GCF_001594075.2 Trachymyrmex cornetzi | reverse complement strand
ATATATTAGGTGTTAAACTTAATTCCTGCCGTTTTTTCGTCTCCAAAATTGATTTGTTTCGAAGGGAAGATGAATGAATACCTTAATTAAAGTAATTTCTTCCATTTTCTACTACTTTTTCCCATCTCTCTGCTCAACAGAGCAATCCTACGACGGTAGAACGCGGTGTCTTTCGAGGCGATCCATTCATCCACCCATTTTTGGACTTCGTTGTGACTGG
>NW_017296613.1:96735-97998 GCF_001594075.2 Trachymyrmex cornetzi | reverse complement strand
AACTTCCCATTCAAGCTCTAGAAGTGCCTGCTTCACGCTTTTCGCGACATGCGGTCGAGTGTTATCATGCAACAAAATGACTTTGCGTCGATTGTTGGCTACGGATGAACTTTTTTGCATCAATTCGTGACTCAATCGGCCTTTGGAGTAACATTTAACTGTTTCGACAACTCTAAAAGCGTTTGAGCTGAATTCTCATCAAGCAATTCTTGCGACTCGACATCTTCAAATTTTTTCGGCTTTCCTGGACGTTCTTTGTTTCTCACATCAAAATCACCGTTTCGGAAGCGTTCAAACCAAACTCTACATGTTCTTTCCGATGGAGTTTCATCACCATACACTTCGGATAATAAGCGATGAGCTTCAGCTGCGGTTTTCTTGAGATCGAAGTAGTGAAGAAGCAGTACATGTCTAAACTACAAAAGACATATGACTTCATTGTCGAAACTCGCCAGCGTTGGAGCCAGCACCCTCTAATATCGAGCGACAGGAATTAAGTTTAACACCTAATAATTCATTAAAAATGTTTTATAACAAAGTAAACTGATTCTGAAAAATCTTATATACGTTCACTTATAGGTACTTTATACAGATAATTCCTGTAAAAGAAAAAGAATAGGAATTCGTAGCATTACTGCTTACTGTGTCAGTTTTGGAGTCCATTTTGTCAGACGCTCATTTTTGCGTAACTTACGAAAAACTTAAATATTGCAAAATTGCTAACAGTATTATAAAAATTGCTTATACTATCTGATAGAAGACACTTTTTACTTTGTATTTATGTTTTTGAAGTTGTATTTTTATCTTTTGTTTAAGAAATATTGTGTAAAAACAAAGTGGTGTGTCGGTATCGGTGACCTTCCTCTATAATGCCTAATTTGTTCGACCAAAGTGATTGCAGAATTAATCAAATTTCCTAGTCATTATACATATTATCTAATGCTAAATGCTATTTCAATAAAATGTTATTTCGATAAATTGCCTTGTTTAAATTTATTTTGCCAGCAGACTTGAGTATAAGACTATTATTAGCTGCGCTAAGTCTGTTTCTGTTCATTCCACAAATGCGCGAAGAATATAAAATTATCCAAAATAATGCCATAAAAAAAGAAATAAAATCAAAATAATATTTCAAGTATCTTTATTTGAAAAGTCCCGTAGAACACAGTTCTCTGAACGGCATCTTGAAGGCTTTCTTATAATGTAGACGTCTTTTCGATATCCTTTAAGACAGTGTTGTATGGAATAATTTCTCACAATTAT
>NW_017296613.1:96023-96454 GCF_001594075.2 Trachymyrmex cornetzi | reverse complement strand
CTAGCGGCAACGATGGCCACGTCTAGTGTCGCTGGAAGGTCGTCGTCGCCGGAGAATAAAGGAGGCCCATGAGAGCTCGCTGCGAGGAGTTGCGGAGGCCCGTGAGAGCTCATTCCGAGGAGTAGCGGAGGCCCGTGAGAGCTCGCTCCGAGGAGTTGCGGAGGCCCGTAAGAGCTCGCTCCGAGGAGTTGCAGAGGCCCGTAAGAGCTCGCTCCGAGGAGTTAGCGGAGGCCCGTGAGAGCTCACTCCGAGGAGTAGCGGAGGCCCGTGAGAGCTCGCTCCGAGGAGTTGCGGAGGCCCGTAAGAGCTCGCTCCGAGGAGTTGCAGAGGCCCGTAAGAGCTCGCTCCGAGGAGTTAGCGGAGGCCCGTGAGAGCTCACTCCGAGGAGTAGCGGAGGCCCGTAAGAGCTCGCTCCGAGGAGTTGCGGAGGC
>NW_017296613.1:68165-95703 GCF_001594075.2 Trachymyrmex cornetzi | reverse complement strand
CCAGCCAGCCGGGCGCCTCAGTAGCGGTGCTGCTACGAGCGCGCCCGGCGGGTTGAATGTGGCGAGTAAGCTGCCACAATTATAATATAAATTGGGACTTAAATGTATTCTTTGTAATATATTTCGAAATTACATTGTCTATGTGCTAATATCCTTTCCTAACTAGAATTAATTAAAATGAATTAGAATGAATTATACTATAACATTAATTTTATTAAAATATTTAAAATTATATTAAATCGTAATTAATTTTAATTGTCATTGATATCTACATACTATTGACAAGTCAGGATACGAACGACTGTCTTAGCAAATTTATTTTAAATTACGATTATAAACAAGACTGGCGCGTCAAGTATGCTGCTGCTGGATATCTTGCTCATTTTAGATTTTTTATTTCTACAATTTTCTACTTGTTATCGATGTAAAAATCCCTTTTCAGTTTCCACGCCTCTCATTACGCTATCTATTGCATTTCGTTCTCTCATTAATGTGTTGTTATACTAAATACACTTCAAATGTCATCTGTTCTTTGTGTAGTATGTATATTATAATTGTGAGAAATTATTCCATACAACACTGTCTTAAAGGATATCGAAAAGACGTCTACATCATAAAAAAGCCTTCAAGATGTCGTTCAGAGAACTGTGTTCTACGGGACTTTTCAAATAGAGATACTTGAAATATTATTTTGATTTCACTTCTTTTTTTATGGCATTATTATTGATAACTTTTTTCTGCAAAATATACTTAACGCCTTTTTTTTACATTTTTAATGTCTTTTCCGATAGGTTTCACGAATTTTTGCTAAGTATTATTTTCATTATCATTTTCATATATTTACAAAATTGTTTGATTATGTAAAGATATTGCAAAATATACTTGATGCCTTTTTTTACATTTTTTATGTCTTCCTGTTAATTATCATTTTCTAGCTTAGTTAACAAATACCAATATATAATTTCGGTATCGTACAATCCCCTTTTGTTAAACATTAAATTATAAATGAATGAATATTGCTTGAACTAAATCGTTATTTCATTATCATTTTCTGGTTTAATTAAAAACTATCAGCTTATAATTTCGTTCTGTCTGATATCTCTTCATATTAATCAGTCTTTATCAATTTACTCATGCATGCTCTCATTCGAACATAGACAGGTGATAAATATCATAAATATCATAAATAGGTGATAAAAACGTAAATAGGTGAATAGGTGAAATATTGGAAGATGGATAGATAACATAGATATATAAGTAAATATGTAAATAAATAAAATAATGTATACAGACAGATGAAATGTAGAAGAATTGGGAAAGATATGCAGAAACGATGCGAAGAAGTGCAGAACAAATGCGGAAGAGATGTAAAAGAAATGTAGAAGAGTACGGAAAAGATGCGAAAAAGGTGCAAAAGAGTTGCGGAAACGGTAAGATTCAGATGTGGAGAGGTACAGAAGAAATACGAAATTAATACGGGAGAGGTGTGAGGGAGATATGGTACTGTTGTAGAAAAAGTGCAGAAAAGGTACATGAAAGATGTGAAAGAGATGCCAAAAGGATGCGAGAGAGATGCGGAAAAAGTGTAGAAGAGGTGCAGTAAAAGTTCAGAAAAGATGCGGAAAAGGTGCAAAGGAGTTGCAGAAACGGTAAGACTCAGATGCGAAGAGGTGCAGAAGAAATGCGAAATTAATACGGGAGAGGTGTGAGAGAGATGTGGTACTGTTGTAGAAAAAGTGCAGAAAAGGCATGAAAGATGTGGAAGAGATGCCAGAAGGATGCGAGAGAGATGCGGAAAAAGTGCAGAAGAGGTGTAGAAAAGATTCAGAAAAAGTGTAGAAAGTGCTGAAAAAGGTGTAGTAGAAGGGGACAAAATTTTACGAAGACGACGATGACGACGTATCTGAATGAATAAATGACATAAATTGGGCTGAAAAATACGTGCACATATTCATATCTAAGCATTAAGTACACTTATGGACATGATTATTATCTCATTTTAATTGTAAAAATCTATATTTTTTCCCAATATATGCATTTTTTAATAACATCAATTTGTTTAAACAAAACAATAATTTTTAATTATATAAGCAAGTTTATTCCTGTAAAGAATACGCTGTAGCGTCTCTTTCATAACATGGTATTATTATATCATGTATGTACTACAAAGATATACTTGACGCGGTAGCGGCTCCCGATATTGCACAATCATATGAAACTTCGCATTGCATAAAAAGTTATAAACCCATGTGAAATCCTGCTTTGCGTTATAAAATATATGCGTGAATGCAGTGAGCTTCGCTACCCCTTTACAGAAGGCTCTATTATCAAAAAACTAGACAAATGTGTTTGAATGAAACCTCGTTTTACGTGGAAAGTTGTAAGAGAATCCCACACTTTCCAACAGTAATTTTAGATAGTAATTGTAAGACGTACCGTAAGAATTAACCAATTAAAGCAGAGAATTTTTGACAATTCTAGACTGTGATTCTTACGGTACGTCTTATTATTACGAAAAATGTGTGCGGCAACCATAAACCCATGCAGAACCTCGCTTCACATAAAAAAATGTAAACCCATACGAAACGAGGTTTCACATGGATTTACAGGTTCCTCCAAATATATTTTAGTTTTTTAGTGTGAACCTCTGTTCATAGGAAAGGAAGCGAAATCCACTGCATCCATATACGCAAAGTGTTTCACATTAGAGTAATTCTTTAGAATAGAGGTCTTACTTCTAATAAATAAAAAATATTTAAGTGTACACAAGTAAATAAAAAAAATTCCGACCGTGGAATTGGTCTAACACATTATATACTCGAGAAAATTAAGGTAAATGTGCATAAATTGGCGTTTTTTTTAACCATATTTACCACTTTTTTTGTGGCCAGAATAAATTTTTTTTTCGATTTCGTTTAAGTACGCCACTTTAAAGTATCTTTAATATATAAAATTTATTTTCTTTTTTTATATATTATCTTTTATATATAAAATTTATATTTATATAGTATAATTTTTTGATGTGCATAATTAGCATATTATAAATTAATTATAAATTAAGTTGAATAGATAATATGATTATTATTATTTATAAATATATAAAATGTAAATACATGAATTATAATAGTAAGAAATACACAATTTCACGGGATAGTTAAGGTGTCAAAGTGTGTATTGAACTACGTTCCTGTTCAGTAAAAATATTTGGAAATGTAGTTACGTGGAATCTCTAACAGTACGCATAATAATTGTACCGTAATAAATTTATTTTATAGTTAAAAGATAGCACTTTAAAGTGGCGTAAACGAAATTGAAAAAACAAATAATACTGTTTACTCAATTGTTATCCTGAGTGGTTCTTGACTCTATTGTTGTTTTGTTTTAATTTGAAAAAACAAATTTTACTTTGGTCGTAAAAAACGGTAAATATGATAAAAAATGCCAATTTTAATACATTTGATCTTAATTTTCTTGGAAACCTGACGTGTTAGGCCAATTCTGCGACCGGATTCGTTTTCAGCGAACAAAAATCCATTAGAAAACATTTCGTTTATTCAGATCCAAAAAACGGTCCATTTTTGTATAACTGTATTATTAATAATTAGGGGAGACCGGGGCTGATTGTCGTATGAGGTTAATTGTCAAAATGCTTATAACTCAAACAAGACACAGCAGAAAAATCTCTTTTTTTGACAGTAGACTGATATAATATTAATTTGTTGTGTAAAATGGTTTGCACCACAAGCATTGTATATATTATTTATAGCAATTTTTGAGAAAATGAAGTTAGTGAGTTAATTTTTATAATCACCTATTTTGTTGTCTAACAAGTCTTTGGCATTATTAATCGTAATATCTCTGTATTCGTAGAAAATGACATATCTTAGAAGATCTTTGCTACAATTAAGTAATCATTATTCTGACTAAGTTTGTGAATAAAATCTCTTTTATTAAAAATGGCTATGTGGGGTAGATTGACCAAAATGAGACGAGGTTAAGTGACAATTAATTTTAATATCTTTAGAGGACACATTTTCAGAGAGAATATACTTACAAATATATTATATTTCATATAGATATATGTTTTTTCATTTTTCATATAGAAACTATGGTACAAAAACAAATTACGTATTTTATTAAAATAACTATTTTATTTGTATTAGTACTATAATTACTATTATTTCTCAAAATATAGAATTGATATTAAAATAAAAATTGTGTTTTTTATATGTGTTGTCTATAACAAATATGCTACTGCCAATCCTAGAACGTGTGACAATCAACCCAGAACACGGGGTTAATTGTCATATTTTCGCAGCTTCATTTAAAATTAACCCTTCCGTCCACTACGGGGGTCTTTTTCGACCAAAGCGAAATTTCAAAGTGCTGTAACTTTTGAAAACGGGCACTGAAGGCGCCGTATCCTCTCCCTAAAAAAATAATTTTTATCGAAATATTATGATTGGGACTTCAAGTTGAAGGTTGAAAGAAGTTCCATGAATTTTTTCAGATTTTTTAAAGCACTTTTACTGGTCCAAAAAACGCCAAGACGATAACGCCCCCCGTAGTGGACTGAAAGGTGCCGAAAAAACGTAGTGGATGGAAGGGTTAAATAATTTATTTTTATGATATGATGAATTCACAAGTAATATTTTTTTTAATATCTAAAGGATGTAGGTATATTGTAACGTATATAATATTTCAAAATCAGGTATCCACTTTTTTCTAAAAATTAATAAGCAAAAACGGTGATAATCGGCCCCGGTCTCCCCTAATATGATTAAAATAATTAGTATTGTAATTTTAAAAAATTTAGATTGTATTTATAAATCTGATTTATATTTTTCTAAGGATTATGCCCATTTTATTTTATAAAAAATTTTATTTTATAAAAGAATTAAGGCTCCGGATGAACAGCATTGAGACATGACTAAAATTTTAAGCATCAAAAAAAAGATTAAAAATTCCATGAGCCCAACCTTGTAGGAGAAATTCTCTGAGTGCTAAAATTATCCAAAAAGTTCGCTATTATAACCATGTATCACTAATTTTTTATAATTTCTCTATGTTCACCTTTCCAAAACATAACAGATTGTACCAAAGACGTTGAAATGTAATATGTCTGGAATGTATTTGATACAGTTTACTAAACTGGCTAGGTCTGAACACGATCTATGCTGTCAGGTTAGAGAAATTTGAATTTGGTTGTCATGACGGTGATGCCTCTGAAGTGTGCTCTGCAGGGGAAGATAAACAAGCGGCGAACGTATCAGTTGAGGTGAACTAGCCACTGGTACGGGGTCACTCCAAAGCAGCTATATATTGACCGTAATAAGATCCGCTGGGGACCGTGTGGAATTCCGTCATCACATCAGACGCTGAGCATTCGGAGGAGATTGCACAACTTATGTTAAATCGATTGCATAAATAAAATCTGTTATTTCGGTTAGTTCAAGAGCAACATCAAAATTGCAAAACTGTCGCACTTGTTTTGTTAAATTCCCATGAGTTAAAAAAATCCCCAGTACTGACACAGGATAATCTATACAGGATTAATTTAAGATCATATCAGATTAAACAGGCCAGATCGTGTTATAGAAAGCATGTGGCTACTACTACGAATAAATCGTGATGTTGAAGCAACAAATCTTACTCGTTGTGGTATAGTAATATTATATATAATGCGATTTTCGTCAAAGTCCGACTGATTTTCGTCAAATGACGAAAAATTTTTGATTTTCGTCAAATTCAGGCACGTGAATCGTACCAAGTACTATGTATATGTTTTGGCAGATTATGATGGTGAAAGAGTTTAAGCCACTGCAAAATACTACTGCTCTTGCAAAAATTAATTTTTTGACTGAGGGCATCCATGTACCAACAAAAACAGCAAACGACGTGTTTATGATACGGGCGAGTTTTTTAATTTATCGATTGATCAATCATATTATGTACAAATTCAGCTTTTACGA
This sequence comes from Trachymyrmex cornetzi, assembly GCF_001594075.2. Classification (NCBI taxonomy): domain Eukaryota; kingdom Metazoa; phylum Arthropoda; class Insecta; order Hymenoptera; family Formicidae; genus Trachymyrmex; species Trachymyrmex cornetzi. Next base: position 89,731 of record NW_017296613.1, on the reverse strand, counting down.
AACAAAATTACGTTTGCGCACAATCCGATTGATTAAACGATGAATTAAAAAACTCGCCCTAATAGACAGCTTCGATGAGAAAGAGGGATAAAGTCCGTTAGACCTCAATTAAACGTATAAAATCTTTTATTTTATACTTCGTGAGTACCTTATTATTGATATATTAGTCATGACTATTCACTCGAGATTCAAACTGGGTATAATATATCTTTTGTATATATTATAAATCATTTTATGCAAAATGAGTATTACGTACTTTTTAAAAATAACCTTCAAATATGTTACAATTAATTATACTTTAATTACCAAAAATTAATTAAAACAAAGTTAATATTATAACGAAGTAAATAAATATTATATCTGTATTTGTTAGAAAATTGATATACGTAAATAGATTGTAATAAGTATACTCACTAATCATAATTTATACATACATACGTACCAGAATTGTAAAACTCTCTCTCTTTTCTGGATAATATTGAAATTATTCCAAATAATTATTGTTTAATTCAAACGTTCAAATTATTTAAATAATTATATATTATTATTCTAATGATATACATAATACAAAATTTGGATTAACAGGTATGTAAATATGGAATCGGAATTTACCAATAGATGGCCATAGCTGTCAATGTAGTTGCCGTCAGACCGCGTCATTGACGCCATTTCCTTGTTCTGACATCTGACAAAGATTTTGAACTCACAACAATACAAGTTTCATACAACAGTATAGTTTATAATAGCGTTGAACATGTCGAATTTTGTGCCTGGGAACTACGATTTGCGGACAGTCAGCATTGATTTTCTGTTACCATTTGAAGAAAACTGCTGCAGAATCGCATCGAATGCTTGTCGAAGCTTACGGTGAGCATGCTCTTGGTAAATCACAGTGCTTTGAGTGGTTTAAAAAATTGAAAAGTGGCGATTTTGACGTGAGAAACGAAGAACGTGGAAAACCACCGAAAAAGTTTGAAGGCAGCGAATTGCAAGCATTGTTGGATGAGGATGACGCTCAAACTTAACAACAACTCGTGGATCGATTGAATGTGACACGAGAAGCCGTCTCCATACGTTTAAAATCCATAGGAAAGATCCAGAGGATGGGAAAATGGGTTCCACATGAACTGAATGAAAGACAGCAGGAAAACCGAAAAACCACTTGCGAAATGCTGCACGCCAGGTACAAAAGAAAGTCATTTCTCCATCGAATTGTGACTGGCGATGAAAAGTGGATATATTTTGAGAATCCTAAGCGTAAAAGATCATGGTTAACTCCAGGCGAACCATCGAAATCGACTGCAAGGCCAAATCGCTGTGGACGGAAGACAATGCTCTGTGTTTGATGGGATCAGAAAGGTGTGATCTATTATGAGCTGCTTAAACCCGGCGAAATCGTTAATACTGAACGCTACCGACAACAAATGATCAATTTGAATCAAGCTTTGCGTGAAAAATGACCGGAATATCAAAAAAGACAACACAAAGTAATTTTGCTTCTTGATAATGCACCATCACATACAGCAAAACTGGTCAAGGAAACGATTGAGGCGTTTGGTTGGGAAATACTTTCGCATGCGGCTTACTCACCAGACTTGGCTCCGTCCGATTACTACTTATTTGCATCGATGGGACACGCACTTGCTCAGCAGCGCTTCACTTCTTACGAAGATGTACGAAAATGGCTAGATGACTGGTTTGGCTCAAAAGAGCAACAATTTTTTTGGCATGGCATCCACAAATTGTCAGACAGGTGGGAAAAATGTATAGCTAGCGATGGGCAATACTTCGAATAAAATATTTTTTATCATTTTCATACAATAAACGTGTATTTTCTATATATTAAAAAATTCCGGTTTCATATTTACATACCTAGTACATGTATTTATTATTTTCTAATCTGTATACAATATCTATTTGATATAAAATAAATTATTACTATGCTCAAGTTATGAAAAATGAGAAAGTATGTGTAATTAAATGCTAAAATGTATCTTTAAAAACGTTTATAAAATGCTTAAAAGTAAAAATGTGTTGTAATAAAAGCTGACTATTGTGTATTGGAATATTAGCATCCTGGTGTAACGGCGAGCTACTGACTAAATAATTTCATAAATAATCACAAAAATTTGTCTAATAGCGGACATATTAAAAAAGGCCGTTATTATATCTAGTATATTGGCCATAATACTTTCTACTATGTAGGGTAACTCCGGTATATACGCCGCACCTATCAAAAACTTAATTTATTAAGTATTATTTACTGTGTTTAAAATAAAGGAACTATATTAATTCCTTTGTAAAAAAAACTTTGTACTGTCTACTACTATGAAAAAAATATTAGAAATCCGAAATATTTAGTTTTCGTATTAAAAAATAAACTTTTTGAAATCTTGCATTTTTGTTATATATAGATAATGGATGGGATATATGGTAAAAATGCAAGGTTTAACAAACTAAACAAAGAATACGAAAGTAAAACACTTGCATTTTGCTATACAACATGCTTTACTATTCCTCTACACGCATGTATCACAAAATAACCACTAGGTCTTTTACACGCCTTACAGTAATCATTTTATATAGATTATAATTTATGATGATGCTACTTGTTACACAGTGACAAATCGATTCAACTCACAATAATTTCATTAATATTAACAGTAAGAAGCTGAAATTATAACTCAATACTAATATAACATAAAGGCATGTAACAGAGTAGTTGCGAGAAAATTATCCCCACTCCTTCTATTTTTCTGACTTCTGCAGCGTAAATCCCAGCGCGGCGTATATACCGGAGTTACCCCACATATGAAAACTAACTTAGTTTACTGGGACCGAATTTTCCATACAATTAGTGCGGGATCTTTTGAATTATTATTATTATTAAAATAAATTTAAATATCACTTATACACATTTTTCTTTATACGAGTTTTGTCATTTTGGTTCCTAGAAATTAATTAGTGCTTTTTCAACATAAATTGTACTACACTGCGACATAAATTAAATGAATCTCACGGACACAGAGTCTATTAAATTTAATCCTTCAATTCTGAAAGATTAATAAAGGGCCATATTTTGAATGCATGATGATTCCATTATGTCAACATCCTAAGTGGCATATATATGTTCTTAGAGTCCATAGAAATTAAGAAAAACTGCGGTAATCCTGTTGATTCTTGATGTGATGAATTTTCTGAGCAATTCTACGTTCGGTGAAGATCACTGATTTATTTTTTTGCGCGATCTTGTGTTAGGATATTATCAGGTACGGTTGATTCGTTATCTTAACTGAGATTATATCTAAATTTTAATGACATGCACTAAGCGCGCGCGCACAGACTACTGTCTTCTTAGCTTTGCAAATCTGCTCTCGTCTCCGCATTTTCGTCTTCGTGAAAGGAAATCCAGAAAGCGCGAGCATAGAATGAGGAAACGTCGGAGACGTCGGAGAGAGCAATGCGCGAACGATCGCAGAGCGAACGCACTGCATTTATTCATGTTTGTATTTATGGTCCGCCACGGTAACGGCAACCGAAAGAGAACTTGCTGGCGTTTCCGACGTATCGGTTTTACGATGTTGAAATTCGTCTAGAATAAATCTGCACTAAAGAAGAAAAGGCTGCGCCGATGTACTGTCATCTGCGCGTCGCGTCGGTCGATCGCAACAATGCCCTACGATTACAGGCGGCGAGGTAGACAATAGCCGGGTTAATGAAAATTACAGCTCGAGACCTGCTTAAATTATGTGAATAATTTCGAGATAATTGCACCTGCCGAAGCACCATTCAATCATCGATGAAATTTGGTGCGCAATATTGTGAGCGTTTAAGAGAAATAAACACAGAGAACAGAAATAGTCGTAACGACAAGATCGAAGGGGGATTCGGTCCCGATACCAGGTATGTTTACTAAAATTTCAAGCAGAGAGAACGAATCCGTCTCTCCGAGTATCTGTACTGCGTTTTTCTTTCTCTCTAGAGGAGCGTCGAGCTTGCACTGGAGACGCAAAACTATCAAGACGACGCATGCTATCGGATATACAAAGCAATCTCGAAATCCGCTTCGTGAAAATCCCACTCGTCGAGTTTACCTGTAGAATGTCACGTCTATCGGATATGTTTTCTGCCGGGAGATTCGAACTTCTATGTATATTGAACTACGTTTCGATGATAAAACGTACGTCGGTTATATATTCTAGTGAAGAAGAGAAGGAGTGTACATAAGAGACAGTGAAAGAAAGAGAGATGCTAACGGACTACGGCGAAAAGCAGTACAGCAAAAATATAAATCCACGAGACGATCATATTGTACTAAAGTATATACGCATTGTATAATAGCAATCGATACTTTATGACAAAGTAAAGTATGCTGGGGATGGTTATAATGAATAAACAGGCCTGTATAAAAACTGACGAGGAGAGCCGCTACATAAAAAATTGTATAGAGTTACGAATCGCAGACGAGATAACACTGCGTTGATTTAGATCTGGACGAGTCAGATCGCAAGCTTCAAATATCGCTTGTATGGATGACTCGGTCAAGATATTCAATACTTTTGGAAAAAAATATAAAGTTTTATTTATTAAAATAAGTTAAACAAAAAAATAGAGACTTCGTCACACGTATAAAAAACATCATTCCCTTACTTAAAAAATGACACAACCTAAAAAAATTTAGTTTTTTATAAAAAAGGAAAAGGTATTTTTCAGAAAAGTATTGATTTTGACTACTAAAAATATCAGCAAAAAGAATACATTCTTAGAAACATGATCAAATCATGTCATTTTTGTCATTTTAATCTTTAAAGAACATTTTTGTTTAAGTCATGATCGTCTTGATTTCTTACAAAATCATAATAAGTTCGGAATAATTCATCAAAACAATTAAAAATATAACGGCTTCTCTCTCCACTCGTTTATGATTTATATAAGTTGGAAATATACGTTGAGATGTCAGTGTGTCGCCACAATTTGGATGATACGGAAAGTTATCCGCGTTGACGTTACGAACTGGATTATGAGATAGTGTAACACAGGTGCGTTTAAGATTATAACAGCCTTAATTGTTTCATGTGTATTAATAATGGTGTTGTTATTAGAACCAGGAAGTTTGCGTTCTATTATCGATTTTATGGAGAGCCGTGATGTATTGTGAAAAAAATGACTGATAATGTTAAATTAACATAATCGCACAAGTATGTGATAAGGAAATAATTGAATTGTAAGTTTTTGACTATTAAAGATTAATAGTTTGATAGAATCTGGTAACTCTGTGTGATGCAACAAAGATTTTTTGATGTGACAAATGAGACTAGCAAAGTATGAAGCGTAAGGGACGAAAAGAATTTATGACTTCCGTTTTTAGGAGAAAAGGAAAAAAAAATTTTATGTAATGATAGACGTTAAAAATGATATGACTAAAAGTTATTTATAAGTAAGATCGACGGCTTAACCACATTATAAAATTATGTTGCGTAGGATAGGAACATGATAATTAATTTATAATAGAACTGTTAATACTGAAGATGGTCCGATTGGGACCGAAACGTTTATTTTCAATTCTATGTATTTGATAAAGGATTTAAAATAATCGCCACTGTTATCTGGTGTTCGTGGTATATGCCTTTCAGACAAAGAATATTGTTTGAATTCATCAAAAGTAACATAACATGAAATACCACCATTGCATCTTGATCGGCTAAAATGACTAAATTGAAAATAAAATAATTTCGTACTTCGATCACCAAAACTTAACTGGTTCTCTGTAAAAGGCTCGCTTTTCTATTCACAAAAACAACACTAAAATGTGTCACTATTGTAGAAGGTATTATAATCTTTTTGAAAACTTTAAAAACGACACAAATGCTATTCAGTGAACGGATTATGAGTCAAGTTTATTTACCTTTGATAACTGATAGAGTAATATTTATCTAATTCATTTATACTAACAACTTGAAAATTGTACTTTTTTGAGTAATAAAGATAAACATGTTTCATATTTGTTTATTCCATCAATAATTAATAAAAGATATGTAACAATTTATAAGGTAGGGGAGACCGGGTCTCGCTGGCACAGCTTTCAGTTTTGGGTTAGATGCCCATTTCCACCAATATAGATTAACTTTAATCTCGGTTCAACTTACTCTTCGTCTTTTTCTAATCTTTAGAACTAGAAAAAGACAAAGAGTAAGTTGAACCGAGATTAAAGTTGATCTGCGTTGGTGGAAACGGACCTAAGTCCTTTAAATGACTGATTGTTACGATTAACCCTTACCGTACATCTACAATTTGGTGCCTTATCCATACCAACCAGGGTCACTAGAATCTCTTCGTTTTTTCACCTCTTCAAAATAATTCAAAAAATCTCTAAAAATTCACCAACATACTTCCAACTTTTTAGAATAAATATTGACTTTTCATTTTGGAAAATAAATAAAATGTAGTATAATTTATAATTACCGAAAGATTCGTAAGTTGGGAAAAAATGGCATTTGATTTAAAAAATTATAACTTTTCATTCATAATAAATGAATATAAAAAAATCACTCCAGGGTTTTGTAGTTTAGATATGAAGTTATGAAAAAAAAATACTAGAACTTCGAATTCTACGAAAAGTTACATGAACACATGAACATGAGTAATTTTCAGTAAGGGACATATAGAAAAAATCGAGTTAAAATACGCATTTTTTTATTTCGTTGTAAAATAATGTATTTTTTCATTAAAAAATGTAAATTTTAATACACATTTAGATAAATATGTAAAGAAAAGCGTGACTCGCCTCTTCAGTTTTATCTATTTTGTCTAAAAAATAAATAATTCTTTTAGAAAAAAAAATTTTTGATGAAAACAAACATTCAGACATTAATTTAGAGTGAAAATAGAATACTTATAATGATTTTGACACAATTTTTATTTTCATAAAAAAGCTAACATCGTATACTCACAATAGGGTTACTAGTGTCTCACGTTGCCTTAAACTGCACGTCAGTCATAGGCAGATTGACGACCGGGGTCGCACCACCGCGCACAGATCCCCTCCATCACAAACTTTTTTCACGCGGCAATAACAAACGCCGGGTTAACCGAGCTTGCGAGAAACTTGTACGAACAGGAATCGCTCGGTAACTAGTTACCCATATTAGTACGGTAAGGGTTAAATTATGCTAATATGATAGAAAGAACCTTTTTCTATATTTTCATGCTAGGAACGATCCTGTATAGTATATAGTTTTTTTGTAGTAAGTGAAATACGAACACACTGCATTGCAGCCAGCTTGTCCCGATAATGGGATAAATTGGTACATGTCACGGGTTAAGTTGCTCATATATACAAACAGTCAACACTAAATGTTTTTGTTACTCATTGAAGTTAACTGCCAAAGAAGACAGTATAATATTTATGTTGATTTGTGTTGCTAAATAGAAAGCTCAAAAATATAAAACATGCTCAGATATTAAGACAATTCAATGTATAGAAAAAATCAACCACAAATCTAACCTTGAATATAAGTGGGTTATATTCATTGTTATCATCGCAACAACAACTACGTTATTATATATTCGTTTTCTCATAAGAAATATATACAAAGTACTTATCATTTTCTGCTTTTATCACATGCATATTTATACACGGTAGTACATGTCACGACATGTCTCACGCGCGAACGGTAACAGCACAGCATGCTAACCTATGCTGACCTTGCGTCAAATGCGTTAAATATAGGTCAACGTATCCCATCTCTACGTACATTTGATTTTAATGATTTTATTATAACAAATTATTATTATTACTCAAAATAACATGTCACATAGTAACGAAAACTTTTCTTTTAACTGATAATACATTATTTAGATTTATTTTCTCAAGCTGAGAAACATTAATACGAAATATTGAAAAGCTCGAAAATCTACTTGATTTCCCGTAAATTAGATTTTTCTCTTTTTTTATTATAATACTTATTTGATTTAAATGAAACTTAAGGAAAAGTATTTATGTTATAAAAGAGATATTTTGCAGTAACTCTTCCATTGTTTCTTTTGTCACAAATACATAAACGGAACGCAATGCCAACTTACCTCTTGTGCTAACGAGACCCGGTCTCCTCTATATAAAAAATATATATAATCAATTTATATAATTTAGTTTGAGACTTTTAAAGGGAACGATAGTTCATTAGGTAATGACGAGTTATTAACAAATAAAAGATTCTATAAGTAATCATTAGAATTCACTATCAAATAGCGAAAAGATTAAAAGGGTCCATTATTTGTACTTATATATATGAGCCGTTTATTTTGAAAGTGGCCTAAGTCTATTTTTCAATGTTTTGTTGTTGACCTTTGTAGTAGCGTATACAACTTGAAGTTAGCTGTCATAAACAACATTTTTTTTTTTTTTAAATGGACTTAGGTCACTTTCAAAATAAACGGCTCATATATGTGTGTGTGTGTAATAAGTAAATACTATATATATTCCCAGATAGTAAAGTTTGTCATTTTAACGTCATATTTTGGGTCTTTACTGACCTTTACTGACCATTACTGACGTCTTAATGAAGTCAAATTGACGTTTGAATGTCACAAACGATTGACGTCATCGGTTAGCCGTCATTTTGACGTTATACCTTGGCCCTTTATTGACCATTGTGCTACCCAACAGGCGACTTATGACGTCAATATGACGTCACGAAATGCCGTCGAATAAAACCTATGGTCACTTTTTGGTCACTTGACGTCATTTGTATCAACATGCCTTGAATTTGACGTCAAAACGACGAACTTTGCTACCTGAGTTATAACAAATGCTAAAACATTATTAATTGATTAAGCATTACACAAATAAACCAAATGTTTTTTTAAAAATCCTATTCATTAAAATATATATTTATTTTCCGTTTATTTAGATTATTTAATACATAAGGGAAGCCCAGGCAAAATGGACGCCTTGGGTAAAGCGAATACCTTTTATTTTTGTTTATCTATCTAGAGATTGTGCTATGAGTCTCTAGCAGTTGAAGGAATGATCAACCAGCGACGCTATGGAAGTACGAAACGACATATGTTTGCGTTCGTTTGCGTTTAATAGAGACATATAGAAAATTGAGTGTTTTCTTACGATTTTTCCTTAGGTACGTAGCTTAAGGGGTATGGCCACCTTAGCGAGCATAAAAACAGTAATAAGTTCAAAAATTTTTTAGTTCAAAAAATAATTTAATATAAAATCAAATTAAAGCACTGGTTAGTGCATAAATTAAAGTCCACTAAAAAATTTTTTTTTATTTTTTGCATTCAAAATGGCGGCGCTACCAATGACAGAATCTAGTACGTTTTTTATGGAGGTGTTCCGGGGCATAACATCTAGCATTCATAAATTTTGACCTAAAGCAAAAAAAAAGTTTTTTTAATGTACATTAAAATACCTAAAGAAGTACGTACTGGTTTGTAAAAATATTAATATTTTCAAGAATGACGGGCATTTAAAGTTACACTTGCATTTTTCGCTAAAAATATTGTTTAAAAAACTGTTTATAAAATAAAAAATTTTTTGTATATCGAAAAACCCCTATCTACTTCTCTAATGCGTCTAAGAAGTTGCAGTTAAAATTTGAACCCATTCGGACAGAAATTATTGAAGTTATTTGTCATACCGATTTGAAAAATGTTGTTTTGAGAAAAACGCGTTTAAAGTTCAAGCGCTCAACTTGCGTTATATGCAAGCGCTTATAGCGCTCAGCAAGCGTTCAACTTGCACTCATTTTTTTCGTTATAAATTCCATTGCTACTTATTTTTGTGATGATAAAAGCAAAAAAAAATTTCGATTTTTTGAAAATTCTAGGGTGGCCATACCCTTTAATTATTATCTGTAATTGTTCCTTAACCAGTATGAATGATTTTTTATAAGAATTCTGTGTCTTTAAACGTGCATTCGAGGTTAAAATTTTTCACTTGATGCTTCAACTTATTCTAACTTTTCCAAATTCGCGCCAGGTAGGTCCTTTGGGCAAAGCGGATGGGGACAAAGCGGATGATCTTGCATCCTCTTTACTCGGTATATGATACAATGAAAATATCGGGAATACGGAGGAACAGACGACCTTTCGAGTGTACGCAAGGCACGTGTTCGTTTACATCTCATTTTTGTTTATTTTTTGCCACGATGCAGTATGATGATTTGTTTATGACTGATCCAGTGCAGTCATTGCACCAAATGAGCTGCACTACATATAGAGGATTTGGTAGCTACTTTTGTGACAATTGCCAAGACTGATTCTAACTTTTTAAATTTCATTTGCATTGCTCGACTGATTCATTCGCTTTGCCCAGGGGGATCTGGCAAAGCGGATAGTTTCTCTTTTTTTATGTTTTAACTAAAACGACATAGACCTTTTATAATCTCGGAAATGATCCATATCAAAAGGCAAGTAAATGGTATGAACAATCAGAGTGATACAGAAAAATTACCAGACATCTTTTTACCGTTTATTCAATCTCTTTCATAATTTTGTTTTTTTCTTTCTTTTTTTTGTATAATTTCAATTGTTCATAATAATAATTAGTTGGCATTTAATCAGTTCATTTCTCTAGATTCTTTTCTTAATTTTGCCCCACCAGAATGTTTTACCTTCTTACATTACACATTTCCCCTTCTCCTTAATGTTAGAGGTCTTCTTGTTGGGATATATATATCTCAGGTTTCAACGTGAGAGAGAGAGAGAGAGAGAGAGAGAGAGAGAGAGAGAGAGAGAGAGAGAGAGGAAACACTTTAAGATTATTATTGACAAGAATAACTAGAATTACTATTACAATTCTTCCATGAACTAATCAGGATACGAGATTTCAAGGTATAGATAATTTTATAATTTTTACACTTTTTAATATTATGTTTTTAAAAATTAGGATAAAATCTAATTATGCATATATATTTTAGTTTGGAAATTATAACTTGATGTTAAACTATTCTAACAAATAAGATTGTATATTGGAGGAGTTTTCTCATTTAATCGACAACTTCATTACATGACTAAATACTTCATATTCGATTGGGTTATTTTATATATTGACAAAAAGAAATTTTATCATTTTAACTAATGTTAACTGTTATTTTGTATGCGCAAATAGTTTTACAATTTTATATCTTGTGTTTATTGTATACTGAAGATGGCCACATTCAGGGCCGAAACGTTTATATATTTTGATCAATTGTAACTAGCATAATTATTGTTAATTTTTGTATTTCCATATGCGAATATATTTATGATATTATTCACTAACAAGATCTAGTATGTAGCTTATGCTCAACCTTTTTTATTGTCTATAATAACTTATTCCAAAACATTACATAGATTAGAGAATTATACGTATAATACTATACGATCCAAATTTCAATACAAAGTATAGCAAAATGTCCTTTCGCAGATATTGTCAATGTTTCGTTAATAAATGTACAAATTTTATTACAATAATTGTATTTTGCGTAATGCTGGTCGAACTTAGTAAAATACTCCCATATTCAATAACCTTTATTATCTCTCTGTATTGCCATTATGGCCGTACAGTATATCACAAAGCGTATGTACTAAATACAACACATCGATACTCTAAAAAAAATATTCAGAGAGGGAAAGATCGAACAGAGAGACATGTGATTTTGTATTAAAATGTAAATATTAATACACATTGTTTAAATCTTGTTAACAGTTAATTTTGTTTCTAATTACTCAATTCCCGTAATGTATAGTATTTAGATTAAAATACATGTTTTATTCAAATCGACAATTAAAAAAATAAAGCTTATTATTAGTAATAAAGATTGATATAAGCTTATGAGTTTTGACTTTTTGTGTGTATAATTATTGCAACAAAAATTATAAAAATTATTGTAATAAAAAGTAACATGTAAATTTTTTTATTTATTTTGAAAATATAGAAAAGAGCATATAAGCGATTGATATTGTATTACATAGTGTATAAGATTGACTGCATGCATTGTGAATCTATTCTATTCACTGGTAAAGTATGCAGAACTCATGATGCATTACGAATAAATTATTATTCTAAAATAACAAGGACTATGTATAAAATTCACTTAGAAAATAAATTCTTTTTTAAAAAAACATTTTCATACAACATTATACAACAACGTTATACAACATTATATAATATATTAATTTTTAATACTTGTTAAAAAACAAATCAGAATGAAAGAATCCTATCACAAAACAAGCACTGCGAATATTGTTATCGATTAACGCTTTTCCATGTTATCAAATGTTCTTGATGATGTAAATGCTTGTTAAAATTTATAGTTTGAATCTAGTATTGTGATATCTTAGTTCAAAAATCACGGAAAGGGAAACTAAAAATACTTTATATAATATATTATAGGACCGTACATGTGATAACACAAACTATAGAAATCAAAGCCTTTACACGGTCTAGCTGGATCTTAATGCTTGTATGATTCTTATGTGAATTTATATACTACGTATGTAGTCCCACAGAAACGCGCGCCGAAAAATTTCCGGTCTTGAAACGCTAACTCTACTAAACTACCGCAGTAATATCACGAGTTAAAATTGACTAGCAATTTTTAACTATTTTTTGATGCTTATTCGCATCTTCTAAACGATCTTAATAATGATGAATAACATATTAAAAACTGTAAATAATTAATTCTTATTGCGAAAAATATTACCTCGGCCGGGAGTCGAACCCGGATCTCTTGCAATCCGTGCGAGCGTCCTGAGCCTTTAGACTACCGAGGCCTTAGTAATATTCTTCGCAATAATTGGCATATGAAGGAACAACGTCTCTTTAGGCGACGTAAATAAATAATATAATATATTATAGGACCGTACATGTGATAACACAAACTATAGAAATCAAAGCCTTTACACGGTCTAGCTGGATCTTAATGCTTGTATGATTCTTATGTGAATTTATATACTACGTATGTAGTCCCACAGAAACGCGCGCCGAAAAATTTCCGGTCTTGAAACGCTAACTCTACTAAACTACCGCAGTAATATCACGAGTTAAAATTGACTAGCAATTTTTAACTATTTTTTGATGCTTATTCGCATCTTCTAAACGATCTTAATAATGATTAAAAATACTTTTTTTATATCATTTGAATCCACGCTATTGATTCAGATGTAAATTAGAATTTAATCGGTTTACTGTTACTGAGGTATAAAAATGTGAATATCATTTATTTCAACGGTTCGCGTAAAATCATAAAATTGTCTTGACTCTCTAAATGTTCTCTATAGAAGAGAGATTTTTTTATTTACAAAAATAAAACAACTTAAAATGTATCATTTTTGTACAAGGTATGATGATTGATGACCTCTTTGAAAATCTTGAGCACACAAGTATTTGGCAGATGGACTATATTTTTGACAATTGGTAGATTAATTGTTATCTAATTTACTCATGGTAATAAAATGGAAATTTTATTTTTTGAGTTGTATTACTTTTGAAAGGATGGCAACGCTTAATATATGTATACACATATTTCACAATAACCTGCACATTAATTTTCTTTGAAATACTAGATGTAACTATGCTAAATAATAATCTCTTTTTTTAAATATAATACAAATAGTTTAACATTGCTATAAAAATGTTAAAGTATTTGTAAGAATCACTTAATTTTTTAATACTTGTAAAAGTAATGGAAATTAATTTAGATATGACCGACTTTTATATGTAGCAAAGACTGAAAAATCATAATGTATACTAATACTAAAGATTAATATCCATTTATGGAAGGTGATACATGTACATCTAGTTTGCGCCCCGTGCGATTTGTCCTAAACTTTTGTAATCAAGTTTTCCGTTAAAATTGATGCAATAAATATTATACGATTAACACAATAGATGAAACTCTTTCTTGTTATTATACATATATTGCATTCGGAGGAAGTTTCTGTACGGCGCTAAAAGAGAGCGAGAGCGAGAGAGAGGGGGGAGGGGGGAGAGAGGGGGGAGAGAAAGAGAGGGAGAGAGACTGAAGTCCCTAATCGTGTTGAGGCTAGAGATGTTCTCGTATAATTCGACAAAGGGAAAACTTACCTCGTTTCTCCGTTTCAAAGCAGAGCATCTAATGGAGAGGAGAAGCGATGGGAAATACTCGAGATGGTTCCGCAAAGATGAGACTTCGTACAAATCGGAGGACTGATTCGAAAGTTTCGAGAGCGCGCCGGTTGATGGGGCAAACTTCCTCGACCCTTCCCGTCGCCCTCGTTCCGATAATTAACTTAGAAAAATGTGGTTTGCCATCGTCGAACTCGCATGAAATCCACCCCTAACTTCTGTCTAACTTGACCCTTACCTTTCTTCCGCCTCCCCTCTGCCGTCGCTTTCTCCTTCGATCTCTCACCTTACCTTTATGTCCTCATCAAGTGCCGTAACTTCCGCAGCTTTAAACTTAAATTTACTTCGGGGTGACCCGTACGACTCGTTGACCCTCGCGACTCCTAAGCGAAGTTCTCTCATCAAGCTCCCATTTTAGTCCAGCTTCACGCGCATTCTCCTCCCGTTCTCATTTTATCTACATTTTATCGTTCGCGACAGCATCACGTGTATTGGCTGTATCTAGAAAATGCTGTTGGCACAAATAACGCTTGATAACATGTCAGCCTCTTTCTAACGTCCATTACCTCCTTCTAGGGAAAATCTCGCTTGCCTAGTATCCACGAAAAGACGCGATATAAATGCGCTTCTTGCTTCAGATAACTCGCTGACATAAATGCAGGTTTCCATAATGGGCGAAGCCAACACGCTCGACATGTTACCGTTTATTATGGTGTCACCAACCGATTAATAGCTGGTTTAAAATAATGCAGTTATAATAGAAATAAAAAAGGCAAGATTTCACAACACACCTACCTATAAGTATTAAAGTATACACTTTATTTATGTTGCATAAAAAATGTCAAATAATAAAAGAAAATAAAAAAACGTTATTACTTTCAAGAAGATAAGATTTAAAATAATAAAGCAAATATTGAAAATTCCAGAAAATTATTTGATTTTTAACAATACCATAAATATTAATTTATTAAAGTATGGCAAATATTACTAGACATTATGCGTAGTGTGCAGAGATAATTGATATTTAAATGCCTAATCGATGAATATTCCTGATAACTTGGTAACTTTCGAAAAAATTATATTGCAGATTTATGTTTCCTTTCTATAATAAATATTAACAAATAAAATTTAATAACAACATTTAATAAATACATTTTCCTCTAATAAACAACACTTTTGATATATTAATCATGCGAAAATTTCATTGTACGTGATAAGAGCTGAGGATTTCTAAACAGAGATTTCATTTATTTGAAGGAATTAAAATAAAAATATCACATAGCATTGTATTTTTATTATAACATTTTCATAACCATCAAATTCTCATTGTACACTCGCGGCACTGATGTAAACCATAACTTTTTTTTCTTTCAATGTAATACGAAGTTATATTTAAATAATTTTAACACGCTCGATATCATGTCATGCTCTGTCGAATAACTTTTTTGCTCTGCATTGTTCGCGCGAAGCGTATTGTTGCCTTTGCAATTTTTCAATTTCACGAATACCGTCCACCCCTTTTACACCCGCGATGAACGACGTGAAATTTTGTAGCTCCTGCTGCCGCTGCTGCTGAAGTAATTGGATATCGTAATCTCGTTATACTTCGCTAGCTGGAAGGATCGTATAAAATGTCGAGGTGAGTTTCTAAACGAGATTAACCCACAGATCGTACGGATTAGCGTGACAGAGTTCGAATAGTGGCTCGATGACGCTGGTCATCACATATGCTTTTAATTCTCTTCAATTATTCAAAAATTGTTTTATCTATTATGTACTAATAAGTATTATTTACAAATTATTACGGCATTTATGACATTGAACACGTATATTTATAGTATTAAAATATTACATCTCTTTACTACAGTGTCTAATTATTACTTTCTTCTTTTACTTAAAAACTTAATCCACGAATATTGTTTAATACTTCTTTGCGTGTAAATAGGTACATTCCGTGGAAAAAGTAATTTCGAAAGACATTATCTCCTATTACGGAATTGATTACAATTCGTTTATCACTCACAGTGGATATTTTTATCTGCATGTATTTTATTGAAAGACTTATTGTCTTGCGAATCGAGGCGAGCATTGGCCAATGAAGTGCACGAAAGTACTTGGCAGGAGAGAAGAAGAGCTGTTCTTTCGGTAGACACACCAATAATTGCCTGCGCGCGCCTGGCGAATCTCTTTCGAGAAGATGTTCTGAACATAATTGGTTGCCTTTGTGCTAGATAGGTACGAGACGTTCTCGCTCGAAAACTCTCAGTTAAAAAGATTAAAATTGATACGGCTAAGTGTTGGCATATTGAAAGTTGAAGGATTTTATGTAAAAAATTTCTTTAAGCACATGCCATTTTCATATTATCGAGTGTTAGTGTAATTAATATTAAATACAATGTATTAAGTTTCCTACATTTGTTATAAATTATAAAAAGAAATCTGAAATTGAATAATGGAAAACTTGTAATTGATCATTATTATTGATTAATGTCATAATTCTATTCTCTGAACTATATATGTAGCTTCATAGAATTTTAAAACGTATAACTTTCTAATAAAATTTCGATTTAATGTTGCTAATTTTTACAGCGCTCATATGTATCTCTGGTTTTAAACGCCCGGAGGAAACGAGACAATCTAACGGATTTCTCTCAGGTTCCTGAAAGCGGCAACGAAGAGGGCGAATATAAATGGCTTGTGCGCGCGTCTGTCCGCGTGCGGATTGTCTCGAAGAGCGTATAAAAATCTCTAAGGAGAGACCGTGGCGCGTACACGGCGCACCTTATGGCCCCGTAAGGAGCCGGCGCGGCGCGGCGTCGCGACCTACAAGCCACGTGAGAATACCTCTCTCGCCCGACAACATTCCATCCATGCCACTTTTCCCCAACGTTAGTTCACCAGCGTTTCTCTCTGCAGCCCATGCCGGCGCGGCGATGAGACGAAGTCCTCGGTGCTAACACTCTTAACTGGGATTACCCTGGGACTCTTTTGCCACTCAATGCGAAAGATATTCCTGAGGAGACGAAGAGCCGCTGCGTGGGCGCAAAGCTGTTGTGTATTTGAGAGACCGCCAACAACGAGATTTGGACAACGGTGGATTAATTGCAGAACTGTCTCGTCATGTGTTATGTAGGGTGCAGACTTAAGGACAGACATGAGAACGAGTCTTTCCAGCGGAATGAGATTGGACTGACAACTATGGAATTGTTATACCTACTCACCGGTCTTAGGGAATTGCTGGATATCTCAGCCCACGACAATCGTCATGATGAAATTGTGTTGACAGGAAGAAAATACCGTCGACTATTTGATAGATGAACAACAGGAGATAGAACTTTAGTAAGCGAGAGATTGCGGATCGTTACGAATCTTTGTCGAAAAAAACGATACAACTCTCGGTGGAATATAATTGGATGCTTTGAATGTTTCTTGAAAGATCTTGATAATTTTGACACGCGTAAAGTAGATTGCCAATAATCGTTTAGAGGAGTAAATAGCATAATTTTTTATCAACATGATATCGGATCCATATTGGATTAGTTTTACGTAATTTATCAAACATGTTTTTATGTTTTCCGGTGTCTAGTTTTATTGATGCGTTTAATGAGATAACCAAAGCTTACTTGAGAAATTGTGATTTTTCGATTTAGTTGATAGTTTGTTATGTGTGGTTCTAGATTTATTAATACTCGGATTTACAGATTGTATGATTTAACAGTGCAACGAAATACCTGATGTGTGTGTGGCAACATAATATGTAATACTAAAACTAAACTACACTTAAAAACAAGTGAAAAATATTAAATCTCTAAATTGAAATAATTTTCAATTTAGTGTTTTCAGAATAATCATACATAATTTATGCGATTAATGTATAATTAAATTCTTTATGTCACAATTTATAATTTTTAATAGACATTCTTAACTATTCTTACCGATATTTAGCAGATAATTAAATTTTGAATTAAAAAGATATATATATTAATATATATGTCTATTAGAATAAATTAATTATTTATATCGCATATTTTATGATCTATTTCTTGATATTAATTCTATAAAATATTTTTTATTTTTTACTGTTAGAAAATACAATTTACGTATAGAGAACATACTTGGTAATAAAATTAGTTACTAGAACCTTTAATATTTGATAATTTTATAAATACGTAATAATCAAAATATACTGCATGATATTCTTAGACATATAATAATGTAGTCTTCTTACGAACTCTCCCAAATTCAACAACAAAAAACTCCAAAAAACAGGGCGAATGAGAGTCAGCGTGGTAATTAACACGCAATCTTAATTCTTCAATCCAAAAGTAGAATTTTTATTTCAAAAATAGTACGTTTCAGTTCACTTTGGAACTATCTTCAGCAAAACAAATTTAAAATATCAATCCCTTCACGTCAAAGAAAAAATTAGATTAGCAGATTTGATGTTATAATCTATTCGAAACATTAAAATTATCTCAAAAATATTTCTATTGAACAAGTTTCAAATTAACAATAAAACTGGTGATCCACCCCAAGACATAGAAGGAATTCGTCTCAACATTGGATCAACTAATTACAATTAATATTCACTAAAAAGTATCAAATTAAAAACGCATGTTGATCGCAGCTCGAACGAAACATGACTAATACACTTAATATAATAAGAAAGACATGTCAGGTCAAATCACGAAAATAAAAAGAATCATGAAAATAAAAAGAAAAAGATAATGTCGATATATAAACAAAATTTTTGTATAACCGAAAATATATAACTATTTGATGTCTTTTAATAATTGTATATAAGTATGATGTACACCTTCTGTATCTGAGCGTAAAAATTTAGACTATTTTGTTGCATTATATGAAGGCATTCAGATATTAAACGTTTATTAAGAAAACGCTCTTCATCTAGAATCGCGACATTCTCCCGATCGAAGTCATGATCAAATTCAATACGATGTTCTGTGATCACTGATTGGTTGTTACTATTCCGGTTAATATGATTGCGGTGCTCAGCCAATTTAGGTTTTAGTTTTCTTTTCGTCTGTCCGACGTAAGAGGCATCTATTTTTGGATTGAAGAATTAAGATTGCGTATTAATTACCACGCTGACTCTCATTCGCCCTGTTTTTTGAAGTTTCTTTGTTATTCTTAGACACATGTTGCTCTAGAAGATACGTATCTAGATAGTATGTATCTAGATATATAGTATCAGCATACATATATTGTGTATGACCTAGAAGGTAACGTCGATTCCAAACTGCCTATTAGAAGTCCTTATGGCAAGAATACTCTCGGTGGTTTGCCATTACCTTCCGAGAGGGGACGATCAAATAAAATCTGATACTGCTTTTGAGGCTTCCACCGATATTTTCTATACACAGAAGCTATGCATTTCGCGGCTTATCTCTGTTTCCAGATCCATGATTAGAATGCTGACGTTACAGATAAGATTTTTTAAAACAATCTTTACAAAACGTTGCTACTTTTACGGTCAAATTTTTCGCAACTATTGTGCCTATATAGTTTATTAATATTCTTAATATTAATCGATAATTTTTATATGTGTAAAGCAAGAAACTGAAGATTGTAGCAATCAATATCTGAAATAAAAAAAACGATTGAAGGTACAAATATTGCACCATCATAATTATATATTCACGCATGATATCAGAAAATATTACATAATTGTATTTCTTTTTACAGCCAAAATCATTTCAATTAGTTTGAACCAAAAGTACAAAAAGTAGCCGGTACGAAACCCATGTAGTACGGAACAAAATAATTGTGATTTTATCTTATGTCAAAGATAGTCTAAAGTCTGACAATAGTTATAATTAATAACACAAAGATTTAATCAATGCTTTTCATATTTCTATTAAATATTATTTTCTGTCCAATTATGTATCTATTATTCATTTTGACAGACGTAAAATGAATCAAAATCAGTCGGATTATATTAGTCAACCAACACGATGATTCAAATGGGAAATAGGAAATGCGTTAAGCCACGGGCATGTAAAGAAAGAGTTACATAAATCTTTGCTGTCGATATCAAATAGTCGAATAATCGTCGGCGAGCACTTCAGGTGGAAATACATCCTCTTCGGAAATCGTTATTTGAGTGTGTCGTTGCTGATTCCTCGTCGCAACAGGAAGATACTCGAGAATGATAGTACATGTTCGAACAGAATACCGGGCTTCAAGCACGAGGCTTGAAAATATCTTTCCCTCTTTCCAGTAAAAATCCAGTCGAACAAAAGGCGGAGAGGAGCGCACCGCTACCTCCTCTTTTCTCTTTTATTCGGGAAAGTGGAGAAGCAAAGCACACATACACTCACACATATCTATACAAGGTGAGAACAAACGGCAGAAAAATGAAGCCGCCTGCCGCTTTTCCGAATCTCAGCCGTATCTCAGAGGCCGCCGCCGTAGACAACGGAGTTTAACTCGGCGAACATTCGCGTGACATGGCGCCGTAAATAATGGACGATAGGCCTCCGGAGATGTACATGAGATGCGAATGTGCTGTCGTCGCTGTTTATATCGTCCTCCCATCTACCTGCCACCTCTTCCGCTTCGCGACCGACTTCCCCCTTTTTTTGTTCTTCTTCTTTCTCTCTTTCCTGTGTACTTCAAATATCCTCTCTTCCGCTTTTCGCGGACCATCTATCATTTCGCTCTGTCCTACAAGGATATCTCCTTGAAATGCAGGTTACACGCTTAACAGGAACCGAAGCCGTCGTGTGTGTCTCTCGGGGGACAGCCGAGAAACGGCCGTCAGCTGGCGAAAATGCAGAAGAAAAGTGGACGCGCGCGGCTGGGTCACCTCAATGTGGCGTCTGCTTCAACGTGTGTCGCCGCTGGAATTTCCTCAGAGAGTCCACGTTCGACGTGTCGTTTATCGATCGAAGAAATCACTCGCGCATTAAGGTGTTAAGTAATATCGTTTGTCCCGGTTAGAACTACCACGACGTCGTTTCTGATGTCAAAGATATTTTTGGATTTATGTGATTGTGCATTTGTCCAAAAACACATATATTTATCAATACTAGAAATTTAAACGCCTATTACGGTCGAAGCTGGATCTTCGTTGCTTAAAATAATTCAATCTTGAATTACTAATACGAGTAAAAGCAGGGATTATGGAATAGCTTTTTTTAAATTAACATTGCTCCGATATAAATGCATATGAAGACTTTAAATTTACACAGAACTCTTGAGGAATATGTTAGCTACAACATCAAATAAATGAAAGTCGCAAAATTTAAGTCCAACGTCAATATTAACAAAAAAAGTCAAAAGTGAGAAAATGGGGGGTCTAAAAAATGGGATGTAATATGGAATACCGATGAAATTTTGACCATAGTAATAAATAACACAATAAATAAAGTCCAAATTTGTTTATTTATATAAACTGATGAAGAAAAATAGAAAACTTTTCAATTTTTATTGTACAATA
>NW_017296613.1:67210-67668 GCF_001594075.2 Trachymyrmex cornetzi | reverse complement strand
AAAAAATAAGCCACTATTCCATATTAGTAGCCTATGCCATAATCCCTGATTTTACCCTACTATATATGTACTTGCATATATACGTTTATTTAGTCCGGAAAAACAATTCGGCGCGCAGTTTGAAAAAGACTACAATATGGTATGTATGCAAGTACATATATATAATAGTATATATTAGTAATTCAAGATTGAATTATTTGCAAGCAACGAAGATCCAGCTTCGACCGTAATGTTTAAATTTCTAGTATTGATTGTGTTTCTCACATATACGGTCTAAAATAAAAAAACATATATTTATCTTCGATCTAATCTCGTTTAGCCTCAAAAGTGCACTTTCCTTTTTTATACGTATTCGCCAATGATTATATTAAGTTTATCGCGTAAAATAAAATTTTAGGACATTCAGAAAAACGTCGAAAATAGGAAGAATTAAACAATAAATGAGGGTGGGGGGGGGG
>NW_017296613.1:64739-67192 GCF_001594075.2 Trachymyrmex cornetzi | reverse complement strand
AATCAATTATAGCCGAAAATTTCAAAATAGTATATTTTTATGTGTTTCCGATTATTATCACTTATGATCGACCGAATCATTTATTGCTTAATTATTATTGTTTCCATTTTTCCGTACTGTCACAGCCACTGAGTGTAAGTAAAGAAAATTCTAGTTGTAATCTCTCAAGATATTATTCAATAATAATTCAATAATTATTCAATAATGAAGTAAACTAAATCGTTATATGAATAACACGAATAAGTAAAGAAGCTAAATATTTTTCATAATAAGTTCTTTCCAATGTTTTAAATTTTTATTAGGGTTATTATTAAATTGATGCTCAATTTAATTTATAATATTTCTACTTCAGCTTCAATGAATTTTTGATAGCATTTCAAGTTCGACAGTTATCGGTGCGCAATTTGTAGACAACTGGAATATATAACATAGAAATGTTTTTAGGCACCAAGATTCAATCTCAACCGCACTACTTAACACTTCTTTACTTACTTATTGAAAAATGATTCATGTTTCTCTGTATTTTGTTTCGCTCTTTGATGAGATCAAAATGAATCGGCAGATATCTTTAAAGAAATCAGAAATCACCTCGTCATATTGCACTGCAGCAATAATATGTATAGACAATGAAGTCAATAAAATGTAAAATTCGATTATGTATTACTCAGAGTATTATCCAGTTGTATATAACATAAGTACACGAGAAACCGCGTAATTATTTACTTAGCAATGTAAGATGTAATATATGTACGTTCGTACATTGAATAAATACATTGAAGAGTATAATAGGATATCGATGTCGAGTTGCAGTCGATTGGACAACCAATCTATTTTCCCCAGCGAAAGCAAGCGTATTTCGAATCTTATGCTCTCGTACATGCGGACCCGATTAAGCTTAAGGATACTCTCGGTATACCCGGCTGATTTCACCAATCCGTGAACTATAAATCTTGCGTACCACGGCGGATTAAGTAGCTTGCTTTATCGTCGTCTGGCGTGAGATCTCAGAGCTGGAGAGTCGCCGATTTGGGATTAGCCGGCTGCATTAAATCAGGAACACTCGAATCGGTTCCGTACATCGAATCTCCTAAAGCTTCTTGTGCAAGCAATAGAAAATAAAGAATAACGCCAATTGGCTACGTTCATTTTCTGCATGCTGCATAACCATACTATTAAATCTGCAAGACTGCAAGCACAAGAAATTAGGCGTTGAAAAAAATTACTTTGCGCAAATAAAGAAGATTTTTAGTGATGAGAGATCCGAGATTATATTCGCGTAAGCTCAGATATTGCATAGAAGCGGCGCAAAATGGAGGTAGACGATCGGAGGGAACGAAGTCAGAAAGCAAGGGCTCAGGCGAGGCTCATTTTGTTCGAAATTACGATCTTCTAGCTAATTATCTGCACCGAAGTCATTAGTATTACGTTTGCGCGATGGCGGGCAAGCCAGTAATACAATTTACATCGGGATTCGCCGGCAACGTACTGAGCATTAACCAGAAATCTCGACGGTGCTCGACACACCGTGACACGCCGGGGCTTAATATAATGGAGTCTTGAGGAACCAGTAATTACGGGGGAATCGAGGTCGAGAAACGATTTACGGCTGAACGAACGGCCAATGGCTCCTTCCGTGGGAATACGAAAAGGGGTGTTGCATTTCCGTCTGGCCACGAAATGAATCCTCGCGCCCGGTTGCCGTGCGATCGATCTTACGAAACGATTTGAGAGCACCTTCAAGGATTTAGGAGACAACGAAGAGCAAGGGCAAGACGACGCTTACGGAAACCCGGGGGCTTTCCTCTCTGATCCGCTTATGTCGCTCGGTAAAAGTATCGATTCGTTTATTATGAATGGATAGAGAGATACGTTAATTTACATTTAATTTTATAAACACCATATTAACTTTAGAAGCAAAATTATAATTGCATCTTACGCTCTCATGTTTCTTCATCTTAAATATTTTATCTTAAAGTTTGATAACATACAATTTATTATAGGAAATAAGTAAACATTCCTTTATAAAATTAAGCAGATATTCCATTTAATCTGAAAATTAGAATAAATTATGTATGTATTGGACAAAAGGCTTTAGCAGGCAATAAGAGAGAAGACAAATGAAATAATATAGATACAATTATTTTTTAATTGAAAATAATTTAAAATAAAATGTACATACTATCAATATTTGTATATTGAAAAAATAAATTAATTACTAAGTTTGCACATTTTTCTCATAAAATTATAACCGTATTAAATATTATTATTTAATATTAACAAAATTTCTTTTTATCAGCAATAATATAATTATAATATAATAAATAAGTTATTACTGCTCAATTAAGTATTTAATAAACTAAATAAATGAAACATAAAATAAGGTAAATCCGTCACAGAAGAGAGAAAAGAAGAGGGGAGAAGGCGTGGGGAGAGAGAGAGAGAGAGAGAGAGAG
>NW_017296613.1:52936-64715 GCF_001594075.2 Trachymyrmex cornetzi | reverse complement strand
GAGAGAGAGAGAGAGAGAGAGAGAGAGATCGGACTTGTACCTATATTCAGATACTTATATATATACACAAAATTTATTATTATTAATATCTCAAATGCTCTTTTTATTATAATTGAATTATAATATTATATTTATAGGTACAAATCCGATACTGAGACATTTACATTAATATAAATTTAACGTGTTATCACATTGTATAACTTTAATCGCAAGTACAAGATGCAGTCGAATAAAGTGAGATCACAAGTTAAGTGCCTTTAAAATGAAGGGAAAGGCATTATTTATTATCTCGTAAGTTTTGATGTCGACATCAAACATCACACATCGAGAGAATCCAGGTCAGCCGATGAAAACCATTTCCACGCTTATCGATCGCGGCGCGCCGTTATATCGTTATTGTTAATCTCGCTATAATCGTTTTTCGACGTTGTTTTCAGAGCGCGAGTGAACTTCCTTCCGCGAACGGCGACGGGGGTGAATTTGACGCCCGACAAACTGGCTGCAAAAGATTCGACGATAAAAATGAGGTAACAAAAATGGACGCCATCTCGGCGAACAACGCGCAGATGAAGAGATGGGGAAAGAAGAACGACGGATGTGGAATAGGTAAAAGAGAAAAAGGCAGGTTGGGGGTTATCGGAGTAACGGAACAAGGATAAAAATGAGAGAGAGAGAGAGAGAGAGGGGGGGGGGACCGAATAGACGCATCAGAGGAGCTCAAAACTAATAACTTCGCGTTTCGGATAAATGGGCCTGCATACACGTGCCAAGGCACGAGTTTTCGTGCTACTAGCGGCTGAATCCGACTTTTAAAATTTACAGCTGCGACATGTGAAATCGAGTTTTGATGGACTATGAAATCGCGATTTCTACCAATACGATATACGAACGATGCAAAATATTCAAGGTCAACGTGGCGCAAAAATCGTATGGATTAATTTGACTATCAAGTACATAATGATAATATAATTTGATAATTAATCCTTCAAGTCAATATGAATTTCGAAAATTTTTTAAATGCTTCTGTTTAATAGTTATCTGTAAAATTTACATATATATACATAATATAACAATTAGTAATAAACTGTTCCACTTGATACGTGCACTATAAGTGTGTTACTCATTACCTACTTGTGTATTGGTTGCAGTTAACAGTAAATGTAAAACAAATTGATGAATAAAACGATTGATGACTCATCGTGAAGATGAAAAATCAGGAGTTGTAAAAATCGCGATTCGCGCGTCACGAATGTCGTTTTCTTCTTGTTCGATGGCAACATTTGGATACACCAGTGACATTCGACGCAAAAACGGAAAGTCGGCAGGCCCTTTTCCCACAGTCGCCAAATATAGCTTGGTCTAGCTTGCTCATCCGCCGTTCCCCAAAAGTATCGTTCGATCCTGATTGCTTTGGTGCGACCCATATTTCGACATCGACATTTTGATGTGACGTATGCGAGCGACGGAATAACGCGAGAGTTAACAGCGGAATAGGGAATAGGGGATAGGGGACTTTTTCCATCAGCTCAATACTAACGAAAATATTTCAGCCATATATTCATATGTATATATGTAATACGATATGAATTTTGAACCGATGAGAATAAATCTAATTAAATAAGAGAAATCCTATATTCGATCAAAATGGATCCCAGTGCTTAAATATTTCTGTGTGAATTTATATACATATCTGATTCTGCAAACTGCGCGCCGAAATCGGTCTTGAAACGCATTCATGAGCAGAGTAGTAATATCATTTATTAAATTAACAAGTAATTTAATACAATAATTTTTTGATGCTAATAAGCGACATATAGAATCAATCTAGTGGCCTATTTCTGTAATTATTAACGATTGTAATTGCAGCGTTACAGTAGCACAGTTTTTTATCATGTACAAAATTTGCGCAACAATAATGTAACGCTATAGTTACAGTGTCGTTAACAGAATAGGCTTCTAGATTCGTTCTCATCGCATCGGTTCAAAATTTGTGTCGTAGCATATTGTTTATCTCCTTGAAATATGACGTTCTCGCTTACTAAATATTATTGGTTATTGCGACAAATATTACAGAAGCTTCGCTGATCGAATTGATATGATGTCGTCCTGGAAAGTCGGGAGTTTTAGGTTTAAATTCTGGCTGAGGCAATTTTTCGCAATAAAACTATTTGCAGATTTAGATTCTTTTTAACATCTTATTATTAATATTCTTATAAAGATGCTTATTAGCATAAAAAATTATTAAATTTCTTCAATTTAATAAGTGATATTTAATACTCTGGTTCTACTCATGAATGCGTTTCAAGACCGAAAAAGATTTCGGTGTGCAATTTGCAGAATCAGATGCGCATAAATAAATTCACACAGAAATATTTAAATATAAATGTGTCCGCTTTAATCAAATGTAGAATTTCTCTTATTTAATTAAATATATAAACGTTGTATATTTCTATAAGAAAACGTTTTTAATTAATTAGTACTTATAGAAGCATACACAAAGCTGCAATAATTACGCTCGTCTGTGAAATTGTTCAGACGTTATATTAATTCATCAGGCTTCGCAGATAATTATCCGTGGACTGTTGTTAAAAGGTATTTTCTTTTATTATTATAAAAAATATTAAATAGTTTGCCTTTCATATGTGTGTGCATATTTATCAAAGAACCATGTTTAGCGTATGGATTTATACATTGAGTCGATGGTGATTTCTGCCAATATGGTATTCGTATATATACGAAAATGTGCAAAATCATTTTTTTGTTTTTCAATGAAATATGATACATCTAAACTGCATATATAAAGAATTCGCGCATTGCGCTTTACGCGATGCGTTTCTGTAGCACGGAGTTTGTTTACGGGAAAACTCTATTTTGGATATTGGCAATTTTACGTTGGAATGTATTGTGGCCGCAGGCTGATCCACAGAATATTAAATTTCTCGTTGAAAAAAAAAAAGAAAAATTGTGACAACACCAGTGATAACTACGACGGCCTATTTCCTATACAAATTATCCATCTGCTACTAGCCACTACTAAAATTCGATTGAAAAGTCAGCTTTGATATTTTTTTAATTAAACGTTCTCTTTCCCTCTTTTATCTTAACCGTGCGCCTTTTGGCTTCACATTTATTATTGCCGAGTAACTTAAAGCGACGTATATTTTTTGCCTGTGCATAAGATAAGATATACTCGACGGTCAATAAATTAGAGCAGAGATTGCCGTCGTACAGTAAGCAATTTCCTCCCTACCTCCTTAGTCTGCCGGTTGCACCTTTGCATAGCCACCGTCTAACACCTTGGCGAGATAGTTAACGCGAACGTTGCGATATAAGGAGGTCGTAAAACCTAGTTATTGCACATCGTGCATAGATTATAACGATCGAGCATCGCTCGACCATACATACCTGTTACGGAGACGGTAACGTTTCTTCATATACTCCACAGTTACTGACGTATTTTCTACGTGAGATATGTACTAATTGATTTTTACAAGTTCTTGTTTTTAAATCAAACAAATAAAATATCTGTAAGAGCCAACACAGGAAGGGCGTATGCAATTTTTAACACGTTTCGGCTAACAGTGGACGGTTCGGCTAAAAGCGTGACTATCGCGTTTAAAGTAAAACACGAAAGTCATAATAATATTATAAGAATATTATCATGACTTTATTATTTGTCACTTTTAAGTTCATTTTTAAGTGATAAATGACGTCATAATGACAGTCTATGATATCATTATGATTGTGTTCTACCTGGGATGGATCGTGGTGAACTCTACGGGTCATATTGGTAGGTCATGACGCATAACTAACTCGTATAGATATCTACTTACATATATATTTTAGATTACAAAAATATCGCTATCGTCTCTTGTGTAGAAAATGCTTGATTGACGGTAGTCCAGCAGAGTAACCATAACCGACATAACTCATATACCGGTGATCACGTCATTGTGAACATGTTAATTATGTATCTCATTTCATGTTCTGTATAATAATTTGCTTCAATTTCTTATTACTGTGCTCTATATTTGTGCGAATTTTATTATTAGCAAGATTTTTATGTACTGAAGTTGACTCAAAACGAGAGTCGAAACGTTCATACTTTTTATATATAAAAATAAATTTATGTCCACCCTGCCTTCTTGTGTTGGCTCCAATAAGTATTTTATTATCGTTTAATCTATATCTATCTTTAGAGCCTAAAATCTTTTCATATCATCTTGTATTTAATAAAATTTTTTAAGTCCACTGCTGACTTTTATTTTACTTGATAAGTCGATAAAAGAAACTTGGAAAAAATATTTTAGAAAAGAAGATTATTTGATATATTGCAATGGTACATAAATCAGCGTATCGTTAGTAATAATAAGTTTTCTAATATTTGATCTAATATATTTTTAGTAATGCGTACTGTTTTCTCCATCATTATTTGTTATTATATTCTTCTACTCAATAATCTTTATAATATGTGCATTTGAAACTAGTGGAAATAACCAGACGTACGTATGCATTTAATCCATGTTCAGCACGTATTTACAGAACGTTTTCACAAGCGTATATTTGTTCGACTGCTTCGTAATTCACTGTAATATCTGCACAGGGATCCAAAGCTGAATGTAATCGCTACGATTAAACTTGGATGAACACAGAGACTGATATTGGATATCCGCTGTCATTGGACGTAATGAGATGGATTGAGGGAAACTTAGGAAATAGTTTCGCATCTATTACTTCTTAATCGGGGCTTTAGCATGTCGCAGTTGCGAATCAGTGATATAAAGCAAATTTATCGTCATTACATGGAGTTGGCCTAATCTATTTGATAGTGCTACTATAATGTTCCTTTTTAGGCTTATTGATAATCATAGTACGTCTTTTTTTATTAGGATGTTTTTATTATGTCTATCGTAAAGTGTATTGTATTTGCGTTTTGCAATTTCTTATGCAGTCAGCTAATAGTGTAGACCATAATCATCAAATTTCAGCTAATCTAATGGTTACTAATCCTCTAAGACGGAATACACGATATATTTCAATTTGTAAGCTTAAAGTTTGATGAACAATTAAAAAGCGCAGGTAATAGGAAGAGAGAATAAGATATTTCAATCTATATCAAAAATCGTGCATAATAAAATATATGAATTACACGATGTGTAGAAATCTGTTATTCCCTGTTCTTATTAAATTATACAAAATAACATCGAGAAACATACTTCGCAAGATTGATTATTTTTTTCCTATTTCGACTCAATACTTATTGTTGTTATAAATTTATCTCTTCTTTTTTACGATTAATAAGATTTTGATATTAGCAAAGAAATCGCATTTCTATTTTATCCATTGTTATCGCGTTAATAGAAAATACGTCTCAAGTACGTCTCTTTTTAGTAGAGCACTTTTTAAATTCTGAATTAAAACAATGTTTTATTTAATTAGGATAGTGAATATGCATGACTATTTTACCATTTAATTCAAGAAATGTCTTTCCTTATAAACAATTATTACGAATTTGATTAGAAGAAAAGCAACATTGCTAACTTTTGGCAGTAAATTGAGAGAATTACAAACGTGTTATTTTTTCAACATAAATATATATTATAACAAGATATATATTATATAGTCTTTAGGATCAATTTCTTTTCATTATCTCAAAAACACTATATTTTTTTATTTATTGTATCATCTTTCTATCAACGCGGTGACATGTATATATTAACATGTATATATCTTGTTTTATTATATATAAAAAGTGTGATATACGTAGTATGATAAAATACGTTTGTACATGGGTGTTTGTAATAAAGGTGCAAAGAAATGGTATAAACGCCGTGAGTAATATTGTTGTCAACAGTCACGCTGAATGTAGCGGCGAAAGTCTATATATATTCTTACTGCATGTAAATATATAAATAAAAGCGAGATTGTGTAATGATAATGCATGTTCAACGCTACCAGCGCCTACCAACGCGAGCTAACGCGAGTGTAGAAAATGTCAAGCTGCATTACAGTAGAAACAATATACCACAATGCAGATTTTTCTCGTCTTTTCTCTAGATCTGTATTCATAATATTTCTTCCTAATAAAAAAATTTTAATTTCTACGTGATGAAAGTAAACAGAATATAAAAGTAACAAAACAATGTTATGCAACCAGTTTACAAGATTATAAAGTTACGTTGTTTGTGTATACAAAACAATATATTGTAAATATTTCGAATGTGCAACAACATGTATTGTAGAATGGTCGATGATCTTTATTGAATACCAAAAGAATAAATTTCCGCTTAGATGTAACAGTTTCAGGTTTTTATAGGACGATAATTTTAATGCGCATTTTACATTTAATATAAATCATAATAGATTTTGAAGTTAATTCGTGAATAAAAGTTGGTATACAAAGATTTACATTAGTTACATTTTAATATAAATGTTAAAAAAGTTTGTATTTTGTTAAATAATTTCATATTCTTTATGGGAGAATATTACAATGAAAAATTTACTTGATTCTATATTTCACATTCGCTAAATAAAATATATTTGAATGCGTTGACATAAGCCAATATAAATTTTTATTCATATACATTCACACATAAGTTATGTATACCTACGTATATGGTCTCTGATCATATATTATTAGGTAACTATAACTTTACACGAAACATTTTTTTCTCGAATGTCTTGTTTCCGAAATATTTCACATATGGTCCTTTTTAGGCTGTGTTCCAAAATTCTCTGCCAATGCTGAAAATGTATAGTACGTAACATAAATTGTAGATTTTCAGCGCTGGCAATGAATTTTGGAACACAGCCTCAGTCACCCTGTATATTACATATAATATGAATTATATGTAGATTAGTAATAGAGTTACAATCAATTTATCAAATAAAATTTCCAAAAATAAATGAATCCAATACACTAATGATATTAAAACGTTAAGAGTAAGAATAGAAAATTGTCGAGTAGGTATGTCTGAATATTTAAAAAAAGTTGAACATATATGTTTATATAATTCTTTCGCAAAAACAATATAATGTTTTATTTTGTTAATCTTTACAATCTGTAATTTTGATATATTTGTATCAAATTTAATTTACTTGTAGTCAAAATTTGATATAAAGAAAAAAGAAATAATTTATTGCAAAGAATATAAAGTTATGCAAAATAACAGCAAAACTTTTGAAGTTCTTCTACGTAAAATTATGTTTTCCGACTTTTGCATGTGTACCTTTCTCTTGAGAACTACTAAATCAATTTTTAGAGGTTTTTAATTTCTTCATAAATAAGTGGATGATTTAATCATTCGGTTATTAATAATTATATAAATTTTACAAAAAGCTAAGAGCAATTAAAGTTACAAAGAAAACTAATTTTTTTGAACCATAATTAAAAATCAGAAAAAAATTTATTTAGAAAAAAGTATCAATCGAAATGTAATCAAATATATCTAAAAGTAATATAAGAAAGTAATTCAGATATATTATTATCAGTGATAAGAAAGAAGAATATAAAATTTAGATGATTTTGTTCTATAATCTATAGTTTCACAATTGTGTGCTTTCCCTTAATTACAATTGATACATACAATATTACAAATAATAAGTAAAAGTGATTAAAAGTATAATAAAAATAATTAATAAACAATTGTTAAAGATATGTGTGTGTAATCATTTTATTTTCATTAATATGTAAATTAAAGTTTTCAATAATAGTGTACGATATTAAAAAATTCAAGTATCTAAAGTCACTATTATTGAATTTTTGATTAAATCTTTATTATAATCTAATTTTTATTAATACATAAGCTAAAAAATGCTTCGATGCATAAGATAGAATAATATAGAATTACAATCCGATTAATAATTGCTACGTTTCGCGGTAATACATTTTCATATTATTTTACACAATTATTAAATTTCTGTTATTTTTACACCACTTTTCTACTTTTTTAATTAGCCAGGAAATGTTATACAATGAAAAAAAGATTAAATAAATTTTGTTATCGAATTTGTCAAATCTGTAATATTTGCTTTAAATTCTTCATAATCTTTAGGTTAACAATGTAAAAAAAAGGTTCTCTCCCATTGGCTGTGAAGTGGGAAGACACGACCTAATACATTTATTGTTGTGTAAATTCGTAAAATAGATCAGGTAGCTCTATCCAATCCTCTCTACACGATGCGATACAAACCTTTGAAAATTATCCGATTTAACTGTAATCTGACAGAAAAGCTGGCTATAAATAAAGCTGGTAAAATTGCACTTTTATCTGCTTGCATGCTTTCCGATATTGTAGACACATATATTGATTATATTTACTGGTTGTCTTGTTTTACATCTACATTTGATTAGTTGATCTATGAATTGTGAGAATTACGATTTTTTATTCAGAACATTCTTTTGAATCAAAATCTAAATATGAATCTAGGCGATAATATTACAGTAATTTTAATTATATAAAATGTTAAAAGTACTTTAGCTCTGTGGATTTTAATGTATATCATTATATACATTAATTATTCACTGAACATTATGACTGCGTTCCACTTAACGCTCGCAACGCTCGGAAACATCGTTTGTCCTTGTTTAACATTTGATAAACGATAAGGGTGAAATGATTCCACGAGCGTTGTGAGAATTAAGTGGAACACAGCCTACATCTAAAATATTTTTCTTCTATATTTGAAGAACACTTTAAAAAAAAAACAATCAATTATTAGACTTGATTAGAAGATTATTAAATCTTACGTGATCATTCTGATACATCGGATATCACACAATTTTTTACTTTTTGAGTGATTTTTAATTTTTCGATCGTGCTTTTATTTCTTAACTTATAATATAAAGAAATCTCGTGAAGTGGCAAATTCTGATTTTAAAGAAACTTTGTATACATGATATAAATTACATCAATAGATGAATTAAAAAAATATTAATTGGGGTGAAAAAAGCGATTTTAAAGGATAAAATCACCCTTTTTGAGTTAAGTGCTTTTCAGCACTTTTTTCGTTATATCTAATAAATTATTCAAGATACCTATTACAAATGTTTTATGCAAAAAGTTTATAATAAAATAGAGGTGCTTTACACCTCTCTATTTATCTACGTTAATAATGTTTTAATAAATAATCACTTTCAGAATTTATATTTTCACAATCATTTTAAAAAAATATTGACGTAGATAAATAAATAAAGTAATTTCATTATAAAATTTTTGTATAAAACATTCTTTGTCTTCATGGCAGAATGATAAAATCGTTAGAAAGAAAATTGGACGTTCACCAAGCACTAATCACGTCAGATATCAGGAAGGAAAGCAAGTTGATGAGATTGGAGAACGTGGTCAGGACCAGCAAGCAAGTTACATAGTGCCGCCGCAAATGCGGCCCATTGCGGAATTTATGATTCGTAAGTGCATAACTCCGCCATTAACCATGAAATAGTTTCCGGCTATCTGCTCCGTTCCATGCAGCGTGAGCCGCGTGGATGCGTTCGCAGAGCCGACTGGCGCATAGCCGACTGTCCTCTCATATTTCCATCCGGTTCACTTATCGGCGTTGGCATTATTCGAATTATTAAGCACCCTACGCTGAGCTGTAATCGACGACCCGTTCCTACCCCGCTGTGGCCGCGGTTCTATTGAGCGTATAACGCACCCGTTTTTCGTTGATCCATTACACGCTGCTTTTCAGCTCTTAAACATTATTTCCCTGATTTTCCTAATTTGTTCGCAGTGCCGCTGTTACCCATTGTTTTGCCGTTCATTATTTCACCAACATGAATGTAAAATAACGCGGCAATTAAGAGATCGTAAATTAAACGAGAGTCGAGATCAATTTTTAATCCGATACTAATTAAGAATTGATATAGATCGAACGAAATTTTTATGCTAATTAATGCTAAATAATGCAAAGAAATTCGATTGAAAAACAACGTGAATGCCTCACAAAATAAAAAGCGTTTGCATAAGGCGTTTGTGTTATTATAGAAATAATGGGATCGTATTATCTATTTTATCTTAGAAAAATATTTAAATATTAACCTGTAGAGGACACCGGAGGCCCCCTTGAGAGATTCGACAGAGGCGCCATCTTTTTTGCCTCAACCCCATGACATTGACAAAAAAGTTCTAGCCCTTAAAATAAAAAAAGTCGATAAAAAACATGCCGGTCCTCAGAGAGAGGGTTAATGTTATAATAACAGAAGATGAAGCGAGGTTATTCCGAAAATTGCTGCTTTAATTTAATATTTTAAAAATTATTAGGTTTTAATAATTTATTGTTAAATATCGATGAACAAAAGAAATCATAATATCGTATATCAAAACGCAAAAGTATTAATAAAGTATACATAATTCATACATTGTTTCGTTTCTATATAGATAGATATAAATTATTAATAAATAAGTAATATGAGAAATATGTATGTTCCCAATTTTTTTCGAGAGACTTATATTTTATGAGACACAGGCCGCAGGGCGGACGACGAGATGCGATCGCAGAGAGGGCAAGGGAAAACGGAGTAAAGTCGGCGGAAGTGGCAGCGAATGTAGCGTGAAATCGTAACGGAGGAATCGCAATAACTCTCCCAAAGCGGTTTAAAGCCGCTCGTCCCGAGCCCGGGATGGCTGCGGAAAAGTCGGCGGAGTCCCCATCGGTATATCGAATTTTTTTCTCACACCGTACACTCCGTGTACCTCTCTTTCCCTTCATCACTCATGCTAACTCTTTCTCCCTATTCCTTTTCTCTTTTTCCCTATCATCTCTTCGTCCTTTTTACGATATTGGCACAATCCTTGCGTTCGGAGGACGGTTGTATTATATTTTCGGTGAAGATCTCGTAGCCGAGAGGTCGAGGTGGTTACACGCTGCAGAAGCGTCGATGCAAGTGCAAACGTATCGAAATTGGAAAACCTCGGTGAATTTACCGCGATAAAAAGCGAGTACGAGGGCGACCGTTTTCCCCTTATGACCGTCGGCAGCGGACGATGGATCGTAAGAGCGGAACGCGACGGACGGTGGTTTTAGCCATTAGGTACTGACCATTGAAAATCCTGGTCACGTAAAGCATCTCACGGTCGGGAAGGGTAATCATAAATTCTGAACGGAGATTGCACGATGGTGGCGCAAGCTTGCGACTGACGACGCTTTTCTTCATCCTATGTTGAGAAATCGGAATTTTCTTACGCTCCGTGCGATCCTCGTGCACAGCAGAGCATAATGCGTTTATACATTTATATACGATTATTATTATTATTTTACACGAATATTTTGACGTTATTATACATATCAAAAAAACATACATAGAAAGAGTTTTACTAAAGTATCTAAAAATTTATCCAGATACGGATATGAAAATTTTGTTAAATTATCAAAATAATTATGTAAGACCCTCAAACATGATGAGCAATGCTGTAAAAATGTTTTATTATTCTAGGAATCAGCTTGAGCATTCTATATAGATATATACAGGATGTTAGTTAAGTATGTTCCCAAACTCAACAGAGCGATTCTTTGATTTATTTCAAGTAAAAAAGTCCATATAAACATGTGTCCTAAATGACTTAGTTTCCGAAATACAGGTGAATGTTCGCAAATGTTTGACGAAAAGATAAATTGCGTTGGAGATATCTTCCTGCATAAATATGCCTTGCTTCATGTGAGTTACTATTCGCACAACCGTAAACAAAGTGACAAAGTCAAAGTCAAAGTCACAAAATCAAAAATAGACTTCAGTCCTGATATTGCTGCGGGTCAGTTAGCTTGTA
The DNA here is from genome assembly GCF_001594075.2 of Trachymyrmex cornetzi. NCBI lineage: Eukaryota > Metazoa > Arthropoda > Insecta > Hymenoptera > Formicidae > Trachymyrmex > Trachymyrmex cornetzi. The sequence continues at coordinate 52,947 of NW_017296613.1, read as the reverse complement.
CATACGTTTTC
>NW_017296613.1:38785-52764 GCF_001594075.2 Trachymyrmex cornetzi | reverse complement strand
CATCAATCTTTGAGAAGAAGGCTCGATGGATGTATCATGGTGCAAGGTGGACATTTTCAACAATTCATCTAATTGTTTTATTTCGTCAAAAGAACTGAAACCTGTTTTTGTTTTTCTGTTTTTGACTAGTTTTTGATTAGTTCAAGTTGTCTTTCTTTCAAATAAACAGATTATTACTACACGTTTAAATTTTTTTATTTCAGAAATTAAGCCGTTTAGGACACATGTTTATATGGACTTTTTTACTTGAAATAAACCAAAGAATCGCGCTCTGTTGAGTTTGGGAACATACTTAACACCCTATATATACTTCTATATTTTTCTTATAATATAATATTTCTTTTACATGATTCCATTTTTTTTTTAATTTAACCTTACTAAAATTCTACAAATACGTATATTCTTTAAAAACGAAATCACGTGAAAAATTACAAGAAAAAGTTTAAATATTAAATATACATACACAAATATACAACAAAAATATAAATGTTTATATTGATTTTTCTGCATTTTTATATTATCATAAATCTCTCTAAATTAAAACAAAAATATCATTTGGGAACTTAATCAGCGATTATGTAACTTTTTTCCTAACGCAGAAACGTGAAAAGTTAAAATTGTTATCTTGTTAGTACACATAATTGAGAAATTATTTTTATTTTTCACGTTACCGGCTTGTCGAAAAAGAATTTATGTACGTATTTGAAGATTTTAATTTATGTACTAATAGAGTATATAATAGAAACAGAGATATTAACATTGCTTTTATACTAATAATTCATGTAGCTATACTCTAAACTTTTTTTTGAAATCTCACTCAATAGAATGAAAATTGAGTCAGTCTTGAAAAAGTGTGCAAATACTATCACTCTTGTTTAAGAATGGCAAATTTTTCACTCTTTTGAAGTGAATTTAATTCCAAAGAATTTTACTCTCTAAATTCTTTCGAGGAAAACTCGTTCCAAAAGTGTGAAATTTTATTCCAATTAATTAAGAAAGTGAAAATCTGCCACTCTGGAACAATGAGAATATTTTCATCTTTTTTCAAGATTGGCTCAATTTTAACTCTTAAAGAGAGATTTCATTCAAAAAAATTTAGAAAGTATCACATGGTATAACGATATATCCACGTCAATTAATGGAAAATTATGTATTCATAATTACCTACATATCCACGTGGAAATCCAGTAAAGTATCTATGTGGATATTATGAACAAACTCGTAGGCGAAAATAAATTAGAAATATCGATTAGACTTCCATGTGGATTATAGTAGGTACCGTTTTCGAGCGGATTGTCACTCGATTGTTCACGTCGAATCCACGCCAAATCCACGTACCTGTTCTCGATGGATATTACGAGGAATCTTGTAGGAAAAATCGATTAGAAATACCGATTCGATTTCCGCGTAGATTCTAGTACCATTCTTGAGTGGACTGTCACGCGATTGGCTCAATATTGTTTGCTTTACAAATATTAACATACAGAACAAAATATCTTATCTTAATGTAGATTGGGGACCTTATGAAGTTAGAAGAAAAAATGCAAGAAACAAAAAATAACGTACCTGCTTATACACTAAGTATAAGAATATTCAAGCCTATGACGGTCAAAGCTAGATTTTTTTTGCCTAAACAATTTCCAGTGAATTATCTATATCCTATATATGTACATGCATATATATCATATTTTTGTAGTTATTCAAGGCCTCGGCGGTCTAATGGCTTAGGACGCTCGTACGGATTACAAGAGGTTCGGGTTCAAGTCCCGGCCGAGGTAATATTTTTCGCAATAAATTTATTTAAGGTTTTTATCAGCACATTGTCAATTTGATTTAACTTGTGATATTATTGCAGTAGTTTAATTGCGTTAGATAGAGTCCGGAAAAATTTCGGCGCGCAGTTTGAATAACTACAAAAATATGATATATATGCATGTACATATATAGGATATAGATAATTCACTGGGAATTGTTTAGGCAAAAAAGATCTAGCTTTGACCGTCATAGGCTTGAATATTCTTATACTTGGCGTTTAATTCTTGTCGGTCCGAATAAAATCTTATTATATTGGTACCTACTTATTTAACATGATAAATATCCGAAGTATATAAATTTAGATTAAATTTCGCAACATATTAAAATGTCGCCAAGATAAATGCATCTTTTTACAACAGTTGGCACTACTAGTATTCCAACCATTATGGAAATATAAAGGGTGCTCATATATTACTTGCAATACTCATAATACCCGATCCTATCCTATATACAGGGTGTTCCGAAATTTTTTGTCAAACTGTCTTGTGTAAATAGAGTGGACTAAATTGAGTCGAAAAGTCCTCTATCATTTTGCAATTTTCATAATAGTTAACAAGATATTGACTAAAAATCGCTGAATATTGCTTTTCAATAATATTTTACTTAAAAAAATTTCGAGACACCTTGTACATATATATATATATATATATTTACACACACACACATATGTATTATATTTAACAAATGTTTAAAAATAGGAAATAAGGCAAACAAATGTTATTTTTATAAGTTCATAAATTTAGTAATACATTATTTATTGACATGTAAAAGTACATAAAGAACAACTTTTCATAGAGTTGATTTATCTATTTGTTTATTTAACTATACTTATCTCCATGATGTTTATACAGATAGATTAGAATTCATAGATTGGAATAATAAAAGTATCAAAAACACATTAAATAACAGTCACACTGATGCATATAGATACTCAGTGTCTACACTAGCCATTGGTTCTTATACCTTATAAGAATTTCCTTCTTTTACCTATGAATAAAACATTGTGATAAAAATATAAATTAAATGCAGTGTTGTAAAATATAAATACAGAGCTATAATAATGTGAACTGCACAGAAATTAATAACTATCAACTAATCATAGAAAGTAATAATTTATTTATGAATTTATTAGATCTATTTATTAGATCACGACGTTTTGTATTTGATTTCACTGACAACAATAGAATGTATAAGCTCAGCAGTTAACTAATACAAACAAATTATATGGAAAGTCTGTACGACATATTAATATATTTGCAGAATTCACCGTGTAAATGTCTACAAGTAGCGAAGTAAGTCATATTGGGTACTGAGTGAGTCATATTAAATACGACTACAGTAATTATTTCGATGATGATAAAACTATTTTCAAATCAGTATCTAAATAAATTTTTTAATACTTTAGCAAAAAACCGTTCATTCCATGTATCTGTAAACAAGAAAGAAAGAGAATGAAAGAAAAACGAAGAGAGGAAAAAGATAAGATTGAATTTATTCAAACATTAGTGAAAGTTAAAATAAAGAGCAACTTCTCTTAATAATAGCCATTATAACATTTGTAAAAAATTTTAATTATTAATTCGCATTTTGTCTTATTTATTCACATAAATCTCTATAAATATAAAAATGTCTAACATATTATTAATAATAAGAATTATTATAATATCAACCTAATATCATTATAGAATATTATTAAGAAATCTAACGTTAAGTTTTAAAGAAGAGTTATTTGTTTGATCGTCAAGGTATTCATTCTTTTAAATAATCGTAAAAAAGTATGTGCTTATACATAAAAAATAAACAGTTGCAGCACAAATAGATAACAGAAGTATATTGCTCTAGATATCTTGTAAGAAGTTTACATTTAGTAATGCATCGATTTGCTTTCCCGCAAAATCACAGTTATTCGCCTGTAAGCGATTCAGGTCAAGTACAAACTAGAGATGCAAACTTACGCCTAAGTGAGGCACTTCACAAATGCAAATATCCTATAGACCCGATCGAGCACCACGCTAGTTGCCTCTAACAATGGAAACTACTTAAGCGTCCGATTATTGCGATAATGCACCGGAAGAACAAGTTCGCTTAAACTTAACTGCAATATTAACACGGGTTACAGTTAGTATCGGGATTTAGTAATGCAGTGCTCGATGCAAAAAATATATTTGTTTTCGGGTTATATAAAACTGTTTAAATGTCGGACTGTACAAGATCTCCAATGACGCACGCATGATTGAAATACGTTTCCATCCAAACGAATAGAATCTATATCAATCTACGAATGCAGCGGTCGCGGCGCTCGCGGTAAAAAAAGGGCTCGCAGTTTTACCAATTTTTATTTTTAATTCTCTATTGCTCAACCAATTCTTCGGCAGCTGACGGTTTCGTTTGTGTCACTGCCAAGTTTTGGTAAAAGTGATTTTATGTTTTTACACAAATGAGAGTACCCTTTGAGCTTAAAAAAAATAGTTTTTATATTGCATGAATATGCATATTTACAGTTTCTTCTTGCGTTTCATCGCCGATTGATATAGAAACTTCATATGGTCAGTTGAAAGCATTTAAAATGTACTAAAAGTACTGAAGTGCATACGAATCAAAATTAAAATATTTCCGACATGTATAAATACATATTCCACTCGTTCGTGTTCAAACAAAATCTATATGTGCTTTACAAAAAAAGAATTCTAAAGTCTGCATTCATTTTTTATGGATGGCTCAGTAACTCTATCATACACACACACATTCCTTTATAATACTTGTCTATTCTTCCCGTTGTATATTTCTTTTTAGCTTCCGGGTTGCCTACTTCTCTAAATTACGTTACAGATCCCTCTTTTGATCAGTTAAGTACAAGTAAGATATTATTTTGCAGCTATATATATAGTTTACACACACCACACACACACACACACACACACACACACAGAAAAAAAATCAATATGAAAGAGAGTGAGAGAAAAGAAAGAAGCATGGGCCAGGAAGGCGGACTTTATGAAATTTCGTACATGGGCACGTTTGAACAATATTTTCCTGAAAGAATTGCGCTTTAATCTTTTGAGGCCAGCAGACGGTTGCTACCTTTGTGGTTTTCGAATTTCATTATAATGCCAAATATTCTCATTTTAATATTTCGTCGAAAAATTGCAGTTTCTCTTATATATTGTAAAATCCTCTCTTGGAATTCAACATATTTTTAATTAAATGCGATTTTGTAAAATTTATTGTGTTTACGCTGTTTAGAAGTTATCTATCTTACTATAAGAATGAATCAAACAGAACGTCATATGTCAAGAGTTTACAATGTTGAGTAAACAATACTTGTTATCTGTTGATAGCGGATAACGGTAGGTAGCGAATGTTTGGTATCCATAACGAGTACTTGTACACCTGAGACCATCATCTAAACGGAAATTAATCGTTCATAGATCGATACCAAGGATGAACGCAGAGGAGGCAGGGAATAGCGGCTAGTCGGTTTAGCGAACATACTAATCCGATCAAGTAATCTCTGCGATCTCTCCCGTTGCCGGATCCACCAATTGCATCTATACACCTGCCGGCTGTGCAACCCCTTGGCACCACGGACATCCATTAATCAACGCCTAATTAAGTGCGTCAGCAAAGTCCAGTGGTTCATGTACGAACCTGATGGAACCTCATGGCGTTTATCGACTGATATTGTTCGAATCATAAATTTATAAATTTTACAGCTGTTATTGACACGATTTTATGTAAAAGGAATATTTTATTAGAATTAATTATTATTAGTTATTTTTAATAATTTTTTTAATACACTTCAGTAATTAATAACACAATTAAGAATAATAAAGGAGATACTTTATTAGAAATAATAGTTGCTATTTTTCTATTTATCATTCATTTTTCTAATACGGTTCAATGATAACACAATCAAGAATAGTATTCGATAAAATATATATCACAATATATGAATTATTCACGATATACCTATCATTCCTTTAATACGAATTACAGAATTGATTCTTGCAAGGAGAAACTTTAATAAAACTTAATTCTAACGACTTTAAAAAAAAAACTTATATACATTTTGCAGAAACTTACACAGAAAAAGACTATTTTTATAAATCAACCATAATATATTCATAGGATAAGTGCGGATAATACGCCAGTATGGGGAATATGCCACACGTTTTGTTTTACAATGATACCGATTAGCAGCGCTTGCAGTGTTACGACATTGTGTAGCACTGATAATTGTGTGCTTAACATATTGCATAAGTAGCAACAATTTCCTGGCAACAGTATTGTTTTTATGAGGTAAATATGACGGCATGGTATACGAAAATGTGCTTTTTATAACTTTTATAGTGCTTTATGTGAGTTATTATTTAAACATTACACAATATTTAGCTCGATTAGCTTGTTAATCTATTAGAGTAGGTTAAAATGAAAATATTCAGTATATCGTTGATTCATTTTCTTAACAGTCGTACTGTACAGGCTCATCATAAGATGAAATGACGTCTTGGGGCAATGTACCACTACTTTTGTTGGAGTTAAATGCCAGTAGGCATTTTTTTAAATATATAGGTATATATATACATATATATACATTATACATTGAATATATTGTATTTTTTTGTATGTGGCATATTACCCGCATGGTGGCATATTACCCAATTTTCAGCACTATCGTATTTCTTTATTTTTAATAACAAAAAATGAATATATTCAATTCTAATTATACACAAATGATAGATAAAGGATGGAAGAAGAAGATCAGTATGTAAAATTTCTTTAAATTGAACAAATAATTACTCAAAAATCTAATTTCGCTTAAGTGTGGCATATTCATCCCACTTACCCTATATAAGCAAAAATATTATAATCTTGCTTCAAAGATATCAATCTTGATTTGATTGAATTTGTATTGATATAAGATTTTTAATCGAGCAAGTTTTGAATTAAGTGCAAAGTAATACTTGCATCAAAACAAATTTCATCAAATCAAGATTGATATTTTTGAAACAAGATTATAATATTTTTGCTTATATATATGAATATATTATAGTTGATTTAAGAATAGTTTTTTTTCTGTATGTAGGGTTCAAATTATAACTTTGTAACCTTCTAACTTTGTATTTATGTACCTCAGATCAGAGGAAATATTATAAGTGACCTCACTGTAAGCGAAAGTACATCATACACATTCGCTTGGTATGTATTCTTTAAATCTCTTGGAGTAAAATCTTACTCGAAGAAACTGAAAATTTAGGCTGTCTTGATAAAAGAGTAAAAATACGGCCACTCTTGTTCAAGCGGATTGTTTAGGCAAATTTTTACTCTTTTTAAAGAGAAATTTATTCTTTTAGAATGAGATTCACTCCGAAGGAGTGAAGTTCCATCTATCCTGGTATTGCACTCCAAAAAAGAAATTAAGATTTCACTCCTTTGGAGTGAATCTCATTTCAAAAGAGTAAATTTCACTCTAAAAAGAGTGAAAATCTGCCACTCTTGAACAAGAGTGGCCATACTTTCACTCTTTTTTTCAAGACAAGCTAAATTTTCAATCTTTTCGAATGAGATTTCACTCCACGAGATTTAGAGAGTACGTAATTATAAGCATATTAAATAAAACATATCTTTCACACAGTTATCATATGATACATAATATAATAATATAAAATTTGTATCTCTTTCTTATGTGTAATATTCCAAAGAAATAAGTATTATAATCTAGATAGAAGACCTTATTTGCGCACGTCTACACGAATTCATTTTATTTTTGGAGTTAGCGTTAAAAGTTTGGTCAAATCTTATAGGAACACACAGGATGTCTTTATAGATATCTCGAAACTAGGACAGTTGATACGATTTTCTAACTTGGAAATGGAATAGGATGTCACGTACGTTGACGTATAACATACATGCCTTTCTTTATCTTTTCTTAGCTGCAATGTAATATTGATTGTTCTGATTACTGCACTGAAAGAAAAGATTAGTTGCTACAGCAAATTAGATGGTAAAATATGGCATAACATTTTTAATTAACTGCAGTAGCCAATTTTTTATTGTAGCAGCCAATTTTTGATTGTGTTAGCCTATCGAAATCATATATTTTTATACATTGTTAGCCTATCGAAATCATATATTTTTATACATTGCGGATAGGCTAACGCAATCAAAAATTGGCTGCTGCAAACTATTAAAAATGCTACACCATATTCAGCCAATCTTTTCTTTCAGTGTAAATATCAATGTAGATTTGCTTGAAATGTTTAAATTATTATCAGAATCATATTTTTATTTTTAATAAATATATTTCTTCACATTATGTAAACGTTCTAAACATTTGCGTTCAGCAAATTGTATGCATTTACACATATATACTCGTATACCTACATGTACATACCTATTAGGGTCACACACACAAAAAACTTGAGCAACGTAAAACGTAAACAATAAATGAAATGGCCAATTACAGTAGAGACACTAGAGACCGTAAGGCCATGATGTAAACAGTAGCAAATCCAACATGTTGATTTCTTTACTGCTTATGTATTAAGCCCGATCTACAATTGCTTATCTAAATGTAATCGTAATTGTAAGAATTGACGAATTACAGTTAAATACAAGGAAGGAGAATATCCAACTGTAATTGAAGAATTCTTACAACTACGTTTATTTATAACTTTTATACAATTGTAGATCAGGCTTTACTGCTTAAGTTTTTCTGTGCCATGGCCCTTATCCAAGTTAAATATCTAAATTTGTCCTTTCCAGCTGCAGCCTCACTTATTATATGCACTTGATATTTTATCATGTACTATATGTATTGTTTTTTTTTTTTTCAAATCACTGTTAATGCATTTAAAACTATTATTATTAGATTTACTTTTTTTTTCACAACGTGACTTTGGTGCAAAATTGTTTGCTACGTTCGCTTTAGAAATGACGGGCAAGTCATTATATGGCTTATCGACCGGTGCCAAGACGAGTGCCAGTCTTATTACATACAACCTTCTGCTACTACAAACGAGGCGCCATTGCGGTTTCGCCGTGCCGCCACCTCTACTCCACTTGGTACCGAGGTGGAGGCGAAAATTGTCTTGCCGACAATCGCAGGATGTGGTCGATTAACTGCATCGTGACGTGCATGTCGTTTTCGTTGTCGACGAGGTACTTCCACCGGCTTCCTCCGGAAGTAGCACTGATGGGAAACGTCGACCGGGCTCACAAAAGATAGATGCCAGGATATAAACGGGCGACAAAACAAGGCTCGAGACGCCAAGATGAGAATGGAAATCTTATTTCGTCTTATCAACGTCTAACAGCGGCGGCGGTGGCGGCGGCTATTAACGCGTAATTTATGTCGAGAATTACGGCGAAATGTCTTGCAAAATAAGTGGGATATTCCCGAGATTGTCGTGAAAAAACCGAGATTCTTTCCTTTTATCATTCATAATGTTCAAAAATAAGTATTAAGATATACGTAAATAGAAGGACAACTAATGAATTATTCGCTCTTTTTTCATGTTCTCTCTTTTTTACTTATACTGTACATGTGATATTACTATACTCTATAGTTTTGTTCATGATTGCGTTTCAATACCGCAAAAAAAATGTCGGCGGTTTACAGAATTGGATATGTATATAAATTCACATTGAAATATTTAAACACTAAGATCTGCTCTGACTGAAAAAAATAAGACTATTTCTCTTAATTGATTTGTTCTCGTCGGCTTAATTTCGCATTGTAACTATTTATTTATATTACTTCGAGTCAAATAGAAATGGATGGAATTTTCAAAGATATGAATTACCTACGTTTTTCCCGAAGCGCATATTTTACCTTCAACGTTCAGATTTTTACGGTACTTTACGAGCCTCCACTACTTCCGTGAAAACTCGAGTGTACGCAAACACAAGGGCGACGTGCAAATTTTTACTCCACAGCACTCTCGCCGCCTCGTTCTCGCGTATCTATCAAACGTTACTAACAATGTATTGACATTGCGACGTTATTGATTTATCAATCTATCTTGGGACCGAGAAATGATTAAATGTCTCCTTCTCTCAAAGAGATGGACGAAGTATTCCGTTCTCTACACAAACGAGAGATTTAATAGTATTGCGCGACTATGCAAAGACCGCAATGGATATACGGTGTGGAAGAAACTTGAGAACAGAACAATTGTGCGACACATTCAATTTAATTCTTGCAGCGGCTTAGTAAGCGCAACTAATTCAGAAAGCGAGAGAAGGAGTTGAATTCAATCGTAACATTTCTTGGACGATTAATTCGACACCTCTATTCGAGATAGCGGCGAAGTTTCGATTGTGACTTCAGTCACTTGATAGTTTATGCATCCACGATAATTCGCGGTATTCTGTTTCGATTGCCCACGTTACACAGTACCGTTATACATATACTTCCCTGAATTTACGGGCGCCGTTAAGCTGAGTTTACACACGTTGGGCGTGGAGCTTGTATGTCGACGGCGTTTATAGAGTGAGAGGCTATTGAAAACAAATGATATTACTTTATGGAGGAGACTAATAGAGAATCACGTTCTCTCTCTCTCTCTCTCTCTCTCTCTCTCCCCCCCTCCTTCTCTCCTCTTTTTCTCTCAGAAGTATAATGCTTTTGTTTTCTTCTTTCCTCTCCTTTTGTACTATTTCTCCGCAAAGTATATTAGAATCTCACTGGGATAGGTTCAAGACTTTTAAAGTGCATTGTTATAGATAATTGAGAATCATATAATGTCAAGTAAATGTTTAATAACACTGCTTTACTAGTTTCTGTTTCTCAATACTTGAATGGTAAATCTACATAAAACACTGTTACTTGTTAAGAAATATCAAAATTTGTTTATCAAAATTTGTTGTTCAATGTAATCAGTATAAACATATATACCTCCTAACTATTTTCAATTGATATTATTAAAATGCTATTAAATTTTTCAAGTAGTTTCAATTAAAACTATGTGATAACTACACACATCGCGTATATGTTTATAATAATTTAAACTATCCGTTATAATAATTCTGTTATGTTTTATATGCGACTTATTATGTATCTGATTATAAATTAAAATTAAGCCATTTTAAAGTATTCGTGTAATCTCATTATTGGATAATTATAAATAAATTTCATAAAATTTTGTGCTTTCATTACCGTCGTTAATAAAATATTTCAAAAAATCAGTATATCTTGCATATGTAGTATTAGCCGAGGAATTAAATTTTCACATAATTTATCGTAAAAATTTAATTAATTCGTACTAGGTAAAATCTACATTAAAAAATATTACAACACATTTTTTACTCGCAGAGATCGAATCTTTGATTTCTAGATTTTTCCACCTTCGCTCTTTCCTGGAAATACTGTCACTCCGCATTTGATGGAAAATCCGGATTTATAATTCCAGAAATCTAACGTAAATATTTGTCACTATTATATACTAAAAAATCCGACAGAATAAAATCAGCAAATAACTTTTAATTAATCTCAATGTTATTACGCGTACAAACTATTTCAATTGTGAAAGTGAAACTCAATTTAGCACTGCAGTCGGAAAAGCCAAGTCAAGGCAAACAAAAACAAATCGATAAATATCAAAGCAAAACCTTACGTATACGAGAGAGAGAGAGAGAGAGAAAGCAATTTTAATTAATTTCAATGTTATTATGCAAACTATTTCAATTGTGAAACTCAATTTAACGTTGCAATCGGAAGAGACAAATCAAGCCAAAACTAATCGATAAATATCAAAGCAAAACTTTACATATACGAGAGAGAGAGAGAGAGAGAGAGAGGGAGACAATAGTACAAAAAAATGTCCACGTCAATCAACTACATGCATTGAAAAGAATAGAAATTTGATAAAGCAAGAATTTCCTTCATTTATATCCAGTACATTGTATTGTACAAACTCTATTTTCACAATGTACTATGAACTGTAGTTCTTCAAGCTTACAGACGCTTTACATTAGCCGGGGTTTAGAACACACCCACTATTCCGCTAGTCGGACTTGTATTACCCGAAGGCACGCGGCGCCCGCGCGCACAATTTGTCTCTCTTTCTGCCTGTAATCTACACATCTCGTGCTCCCCCATTCTCTCGACACCGCGGTATCAGGAAACCAATTATAAGTGTCCCGGAAGTTGGAACGAACTGTGGAAGTTGTGTGTAGGAAATTGCGAGGTGGGACCAACACCGTCGCGGCATCGTCGGGTATTCTCCGCAAGCGGGGAATGGAAACGCGAAAAGAGCCCGATGCCGTAGCACACGCGGCGCGACACGTACACACGCGAGTTTCGGACGAACAAACTCGGACACTTCGAGGGTAATTTGCCACTGTAATTTGCAAGCAGATTCCGCCGGCCGAAGGAATCACACGTGCAAGATTACACCACGACGAGTCGCATCCAGAAATTACTCTTTAATGTTTCATCCGTTACGTCGTGTCATGGCGACGGCGAAAAAAACTGCACGACGGCAATCCTTTATCTTGCCCTTTGTAGCACATCAAGTTGATGAACTCTGCCGAATTAATATTTAAAACAATTGCAAGTTTATATATCAATGATCTCTATCTATTGACATACTTCTCGAGTTTTGTATTTTTGCTGTCCTTTTGTAATATTCTTATATGTTAATTACTCATATAAGGTAACCGGACCCAATTTGAACAGTTTCCCAATGTGGACCACTCGCTGTTCGCATACAATTATACGATTAACTCTACAGATGACAGTAATAAATCGTGCAGACAATCCGTACGACTTGATTGCATCTATTCATAAATCATATTATTCATTCTGCTTGTACAAAAACAGAAAAAAGTGATACGTCTTGGTGGTGTTATAATATTTCGTAGGTAAGTAATTGCCTGTTATAATTATTAGAACGTGATTATTAATTTTCGTAGTTCATGTTATTGTAGCTCTATATATATACTTTACAACACTATATTTAGTTAATATTGTTGTCACAAAGTTTTTTTTTATAATTAAAGAAGAGGAACTCATTGTATGGTGAACCCAATGTGAACCATCTCTCGTCATGTCCGAGTAGTCCCAGCATGCACCACGGCAAGTGCACGCAAGTGCACGTAAGTGACGCAAGTGACGCAAGTGACGCAAGTGACGCAAGTGACGCAAGTGACGCAAGTGATGAATAATAATATAACCTCAATTGATATTGACATTGATATTGGAAACCAGAGCGGCTTTTTAATATTATTAAAAAGTGCTGTGAGTTAAATTTATTATATTTTAAAAGACTTTTCATATTATTCGCATTCAGCAATAACACATAAAAAAACTTCGGATCACTTTACGTCCCATATTTTTAATACTTTCGTATGAAAAAGGAAAGTTATATACGTGGTTCACATTGAGTACAAATTTTGCTAGAGTGTGGTCCAAATTACACTTGTTATTTAAATCGTTACTGCATCTATATGAATATATGAATATGACTCATATTTTTTTTAAATGTTCGGAAATGTTCCCTCTTTCGAATGTGACCATTGATTTTCAATTTCGACCTCAGCAAAAATTAAAAAAATTCTCAAAGCTTAGGGTGTCCAAATTGGATCCGGTTACCTTAATAGAACATAGAAATATAACTCATAGGATATCAGAATTATAACGTTTTTAATATTTAATTTAATATGGTTGTGCTGAATAATAAATTTTGATCAACATTTTGTTTCTTAACAAGTAATGAATGTTTTTTGTAGGGCTTTCTATACTGAAAAAGGATATGTTGTTCAAAAAATTCCACCATCCTTCAATTTAGGAACTTTAAATTAGATAATAACGTAAAACATATACGTTAAACTTTCTATTGCGTTAAGTAGTTTTTTTTTAATGTATAATTTCATGTGATTTTTACTTATTTAATACTTATTTGCGCTTTGATACGTATGCATAATTCTTATTTGTCTTTGTTTTTTTTTTTAATATACTTAATAAAATTTTCATATAATTGAAGTATTTTTTGAACAAAAATTTTCATTAATTGAAAAATAATCAGTACACGTTTGTAGGACAAACATGATTTCTACACTCAAAAAAAGATAATCTAATTATAAAGTGAAATTTCCGATAACCTCATATTCTAAGCAGAAACTTTTACAGAAAGAGTATTCCTCTTCCAATGCACTGGACT
>NW_017296613.1:31468-38552 GCF_001594075.2 Trachymyrmex cornetzi | reverse complement strand
GATTTCAGAAGATTCCTCTTGAGGCCGTATATAAGAATAAAATCCTCTAAAATTTAGCGGTTTCTGCTAATATTAAAATTATTTTTTTTTTTGGGTGTAAGTCGTTACTCTCTCTAGAAATCATTTGAGTTTACCATTACGTTACGATAAAATGGATGTCGCGAGTTCGTTTACGCATGCACTGTGCTCTTTCCCTAATTCGTTGTGCAACGTGTAAGACCAGGCAATCCATCTTGCCTTCGTTAGAAGTCGTTCATCGTCCGAACATAAATCTAAGGTCGGATATTTCAGCTTACCAATACTCGATATCGGATTTTATCCTCTAATTCGGATAAAACGGATGAACGACATGTTTTTCGGTTTTTGCTATCGCAAAAGCGTGATGCATGTTTTAAAGATACAAATATATCTGAATATAATATACGTTTTTATACTTTTTATAATTATAATTATAACTTTTTTTCTATTTTGTAGATATCATAAGAATTATCTTTGCGATGAGCGATTTTTCAAATCTGTGATTGAAAATATTTAAGAAACATTTTTTGAGCATAATTCGTGCGCTAAATTTTCAATACATTCAGGAGGACAGTTTTTCTGCAAATAAACCGTATCTTTGAAAGTTAATTGAGTTGAGGTGTAAAAAAAGTTATGTAATAAAATTACTTTTCATTTTCCAACCAACCGCGCAATATCTTCGGAGGCGGCAATCTTTAAAAGGCTTGGAGAGTTCATTAAAGTGGCTAGAAATGCTTTCCCTGATATTTCTAGAACGTTGCACAAGTTGAGAGAAAGTTAATACAGAGGCGACACAAAGTCCCCTTGAGGATATCATGTAGGTAATACTTGTCGTAATATAACCACTCCCTTAGGAGCCATTTTGACTCACTTATAGAAACATTTCCGGAAAGGAAATATCTTGTCTATGTGTAAGATAGCTTCGTAAAACATTTAATTTTTATTTTGTAAAGTCTTTGGGAAGACTTAATTTGGTTACATTTAATTACGCATTCACGGATCATTATTAATATATTTTTATGTGATACGAATACTTGTGTAAATTAATATTTTTACGAAATTACAAACAATTTTTAATTATAATAGCTAATATATCGGACAGCAAAACAAGTTTTCGTTTTTATTATTTTTGTGCGGAAACATACATGAGTAAAAGCTGTTAAAGATCAAAATGCTAAGGCGAATGACATCGTGTGGCAGTTGAGAACTTTCTAAAGCTTATGGAATATAGTTTCAGCTTTGTGGACGAAGTTGGATTAAGCCGCTTTAAGAGCCTACAAGTATATAATCCTACTATGGAAATAATTATGCTCGTAATTGTCACGTCTTTGTTTGTTTCTCGAATATAATAGCGACTGCATTCGTATAGAGAAGTTAAATTGCAGATATAAAATTGGACGGTGTCATGATGCATACAATAAAAAATATAATAAAAAAATAACCACTCGCGCACAGATTGATTTTAAAATAGACCATTCAATTGAAATTTGTATGTGACACGATATAAACGTTTCTGTAGCCATATCAATTTTCGTCTAAATTAAAATGGTGCAACCGTTATTACGGATTCATCGTAAAAATTTATAAAATTTAAATACCAATACACGTTGAGTGATCGGTTTTAGATGACAATTTTATGATATCTTGTATATAGGCAAAGGGACTGTGTCTCAAGAATTCAGACATAAAATGTATATTATTATTTTTTAAACTTTATTAAACTTTCCAACGTTACATTTTCTGAAATTCTATTTCTTGCTTTTTAAACCTTAATGTTCCTTGAGAAAATTTTGTAACCATAATAAAAAGGAGTAAAATTTCGTAGGTACATTAATAAATTGTAGTATATATTTGGCTTGTTGCTATCGTAGAAATACAGAAACTATTCTTATGTCAGTTTACATCCCTGTCCGTTGCAGCAAATTGCATTTGGCATTATTGCGTCTGGCCTCTGCTTGGCAAAGGGAAGTAAACGATAAAAATGTATATATACTTAGTCAATAGCATGCAAAGTATATGAAATCGAGTGTAACCGGGAAAATCGAAACAAGTTGTTTTCAGACGATACAAATTATCGATTACATATATAGACGCATGTGCTGTTGATCTGTTACAGATAATATGAGAATACAATTTTCTATAAAAAATACCAATTTTTCTTCTAATTTCTTATAGTATTTCATATTACGTTTAAATTAAACAAATTTTTATTTTCATTTACTGTTATATTTATTTTGATTTATTTTTTTATTTCGTTATTGTCAATATTCAGCGAATGAAATATGAAAAATAAAATCCATTATTTTTTAAATCTTTATTTGTTGTAAGCTTTGTTTAATCGACGTTTATTGAAAAGCAAACATTTCTTAACGAGAACATACTGCGAAAAATGTTAAATATGATATAAACTTTGAAGAAATAACGTCAATAAAAAAACGACATGTATTTCAATATTCGTTATTCGATATTTTATATAATCAATAAGTTAAATATACTTTTTTATCTCCGTATATTTTTTAAATATGTACTTTTATTTCATATATATTGTATATATTGAATAAGTGAGCTACAAATTCGTGTAGAAAAATAGCTTTCTAGCAGATTTATTCTCTCGTTGAAATCATTCAATATATAAAAGCCAATATCTGTTCAAAACCTAGCCAATTACGATTTGAACAAGCATGACATTTGTGGCGTATTATTCATGATTCGTAAGTGATTCCATTCATGTAATTGATTGTTGAATTGCTCTGTATGGATGATACATCATTACCGCTTACGGACACCGCGCAATTTAATGCAAACGCAAGAGAGAGGGAGAGAGGGAGAGGGAGAGAGTTTTTGGAGAGAGGGAGAGGGAGAGAGAGAGAGAGAGAGAGAGAGAGAGAGAGAGAGAGAGAGAGAGAGAGAGAGAGAGAGAGAATTGGAAGTTATTTGTCCGAAAGCGTACGGGGCTTTGGCGTCAGTCATCAAGTGATGCGAGTCGAGCTTTCGCGAAAATTAATCCGACTTCTGGAAGCACTTTTGGAATATCGGACGCATTTTGCACGACTCATTTTCCATTTGAAAAGGTATAACCGCGCGAACAATTATAATAATTAGATAATCAATAATCGCATCGCCAACCGGATCTCTTCGTTTCCGTTTCTCTCCCTCCAACCCTTCATTCGGTGGTAGCGCGCGTCGCTACCGTCCGATAGTTACAGACTTTTAATGAATTACAAAACAAAGCCCCTCGCTATCGAAAAGTTTCACTTGTCTTTGTTTCGCCCGCAATTTTCCCGATTTCGCTCCCGCGAATTACGAATGTAATCCACCATTCTCGTGCCATTCTCAAAGTTGTTTGTCGCGCCGCTCCGTCTGAATTTTGTCTGAAAATTCGTCAAAAAGAATCAAGTGCCAGATGCAAGTGACCTCGGTGGTGGCGGGAAAAATTGACTATGATAAACGAGAGGCGATGTCTGTTCTCTCTTCACAGATTTTCTTAGCTGTATAATACCACAAAACTGACGCTGTTACAATGAATTTTCAAGAACTATATTTTGACGTTACTACATTTCATGATGCAGCAGCAGCAGCAGCAGCAGAGAGAGAGAGAGAGAGAGATTCTTCTGTACCATGAATACGTAAAGTACACCTCTTCAAAATGAGGTACACGCGTAATTCTAAAGATTCGTATAATATTCTGTATAATGTTGTGATAATTTATTAGATTTCCGCTTTACGAGATAAAGTTCCGTAATATCTTTATATAATGAAACAAAAATATTTATTCTTGATAATAAGAAGTTTTTTTCATAAATTTAACAATCATATGTACCTAATAGAATATTGTTTGAAAACTGTTTCACACATCACATAAATTAATATATGTTGGACATGTATATGGGATGAGGATTAAACCTAATACGATTATAGAGCATAGGGAGGACACCGTCGCGAAAATAGGATGTTGACCATCGCCAGCCCAAGTAATCGGTCCGTAATTAATTAATGCATCGCCCGTCAGCCTCTCCCCGAATATTCTAGACCGCGTGAGAGCTGCGGACTACAGATAACCAAAACAATTCGTCGGTCATCCTTATATCGCATATAAACTGAGCAATTTATTCCACTTTCGTTTATTATACTTTAATCAAACATTTTATTCATAATGAGCTTCTATTCTCAATATCTTTATACTTGTATAATATTCTTTTTCATACTCTTATTAATCTTACTGTTAGTCAAGTCTAACACTCATAATTGCTAACTGATATAATAAATTTCCCTCTGACAATGAGAATCAATTACCATAAGTTAATATTTAATTTGCGTACAATGCTGTCTTAATTAATAATATCGTAATTTCAACTTTATTTGAAAAAAAAAATTGAAAAAAATAATTCATTTGTAAATAAATCATTTTAAAGTATAAAAACTAATAATATAAAATGATCAATGTTTATACTGTATTAAATCAATTGATAAATTGTTAAAACTTAATTAAAATTCGTACATTTAAATACAAGTTTTTATTAATTAAATATTAATGAAAATTATTATTTAATTATTATATCTGTTTTTTTTATGTAACACAAGCGAAAAATGATCCTCTCCCTGTGATTACTTAATATCTATTACTTATTTTTCAAGCGCCACTGAATAAACGGTTGAAGCAACAAATACAGGCAGCTAAACTGACGTGTCTAATGTTTAACAATAAAATCACACAAAATGTAGTTTGTTTTGTATAATCCTTGTTTCTCTATGTTATCATAGATACATTAAGACCGAAACGCCTACGCGTGCAATTAAGCGTGTTGTTTTGAGACGTCCTACCCACCGTCGCACAACACATCCATTGTATACGTTTAATTAAGCACAGCTGTTTTGACACCGGAACAGATAGTTTCTGCGGCGCGCGGCGTTCGAAGGCAGTTGATTTAGCTCAAACATCTGCCGCGCACGCTCTATAAGCGTTCGAGATGTACGAGCGCTGTCGGTTTACCGTTGATTTAAAGTACCCGGACGCCGCGCAAATTAAATTTTCAAATTTTTTTTGCACGGCAGCCCGCGCATAATTTATACAGCACCGCGTGCGCGTACGCTGCGAAAGCAAAATGTCCGCAAAATGCAAAGCGTACGCGCCTTTTCCACCAACGTCAAGTCGCTGCCAATTGATACAAGAAATGGAGATATTCCGAATTTAAATGTCCGTTAAACATATGTTTAAATACACTTAAATTAACAAACAGTGTGTGTGCCTCTCGAAAAAAAATTCTTGTACCTTGTTTCACTCGAAAGAACTTTGTTTAAAATTTGCAAGAATAAACAATAACGTCAATCAATCATTTATCACCATCTGTTGTAGAGACATTTGAGAGATTTATTGTTCTTTTTGGAAGAATTATAGAACATTACTGTTACTTCTTATTAAATTGTCATAAATAATACTGTCCAACACCATTTTTTTACAAGTATGAAATATGAATAGTCATTTTCGATGAATTTCTTGCCTGCTGAACATGAATCCTTTATCTAAATTTAGTTGTATATGTATAAGCGTGTGTGTGTGTGTAAAACTTTTACGTTAATGTGCCTTTATACCTATTTAGGTATGGCCGAAACTGCATTGTGTATGAATCCTGTTACAACGATAATTGAGAGTACAATTGTAATTACGATGATTACATTACAGCACAGTGGTAATTTTAGAGAAATTCGTGCTAACATTACGTGGTATCGGGAGAAACTAGTTGTGAAATTCGACTAGCTGCACGTTGGTTGCAACGTTCCTACAATTCCTCGATCAGGTTCGACGAACTTGAGCTTGAATAGGTTACACGTAGCGACGAATCTATGGATGAAGAAACTTTCAGTTCTCATGATCGTTCTGCGGACTTGAAAATCCGAAAGTTCTAGGAGCGCTGCAAAGTGAAAAGCACTTTTATTATGTTAACGTAAAAACTTCTTACTTTTATACATTTCGGCATAGCGAGATCGCGGGTTTTAAAGAACACAATTTAGATAAATAAGTATGCATATATTTTAGATACTTTCTCAGGAATTTTTTTGAAGCTCATATATTTCACAATATCTTCTTCTTATTCTTTTACTTCTCAATCTTATTTGCAAAATTGTAATAATGGAATAATTTAATACAGAATTAAAGTTTGTGTTTGAATGATGTTCCTTATTATTGTGCGATATTTTTCTTTTAATCTAAACAAGTTAAACGTTATTCTGATATCAATTATTCTATCACAACAAGATATAATACGTTAGAAAATTACACGAGTATCAAAAAATTTGATCGACAGTAAACATTAATGGAAAACTATTCCATTTCAAGTTTGCGAAATCTTAGCGACACCAAATATTAACGTTCGCCAATCGGTGAAACTTGGATTACGCTATCTAAATCCAATTTAAATTATGTACACGAGCTATGTCTTTTCATCCTCGTAATGCCTCTCAGATATCAGCGAGGTAGAGGTGAGGTAAATTTAAAGCAGACACGATTCGACGGGAGACATCGTTTGTCTGACAAGATGGAGAAAGAACGAGAGAAAGAGAGAGAAACAGAAGCGGAGGAGGGGCACATCTTAAATCTTCAAAAAGCTCCTTTTAAGTTTGGCCCTTCAGTTTCCAAGTGAGTATCCGAGTATGCGTCTGAAGCGCGGTCTGATTAAAAGCCTCGCGCTAAATTAAATACAAGAATTCCCGCTTCCGTCCCTGCTATGAGACAAGTCAAAGGAGTCATAGGACCGATCAAGGGAGAAAGCGAGGGAACGACGAGCGGAAATTATTGCAGTATAAAATGAAAGGATGTCCTCGCTGTTATCTCGTGTATGAATATTGTCGTTAAAAGACATTTATTTCACAAATCACGCAAAAATCGTTTAATTTGCGATACACTACAAAAGTATTCTACTAAATTATCAATAAACGATTATGTTATAATTATAATTTGAAGCTATATATACAGGGTGTCAATTATGTACCGGGACGGTCAAATATTTCGACAACTTCCAACATTAAAAAAAAACGCTGAAACACGTGAAACGATTTTTCAAAAAATCTA
>NW_017296613.1:28027-29721 GCF_001594075.2 Trachymyrmex cornetzi | reverse complement strand
AGCGTTTTTTTTTAATGTTGGAAGTTGTCGAAATATTTGACCGTCCCGGTACATAATTGACACCCTGTATAAACAAACGTTTAGATATAATTTAGTTTAGATATAACATTCCCGAATTATAAACATAGATAGCTAAGAGAAGTAACGTTCAAATAAACTTTTGCATTATCAATTTTGCATTATAGCATTTTTGTAAATTAATTGGAATACATGAAGAAAAGTCGATTAGTCAAATAATTAAATAACGTATTGTTAAAATTGCAAAATCGCAAGATAAGGAATAAAAATATCGTATTTCATTGAAAATTATCTAATATATTTATGATTTATTAGAAGATAAATAGTGCATTAATATAAATTCTTTTACATAATAAACTCTACTGTCGCAGTAACCAAAAAAGAACGAATATACCTACTGTTTTATAAAGTAAATATGTACACAGCAATAAGTATGAGCAAAGATAGGTGGGTAATGGAAATTGCGGTTAAATTAGAAAGGTGATATTACGCATGCTCTTTTTAAAGCAGTTTTTTACACCGCTATTCATCGAAGATCCTCCCTCTGCTCTGATCTAACGATCCTGACGTGGAGGAATTTTATTGCCGGAGAAGAAGCAAACGTAATTGCTCATGTTATGATATTACATTTACACGCGCTTTTATCATGATACGAGTAGGGAAAGAATTTCAATCGGTCGTATATTCTTTTGCGCCTCTCTTTTTTTCCTGTCAATATCATTCAGGGGATGTAGCTAGCATCCGACGCGGGGTGGGAACAGGGGGAGGGAGTGGCGCTGCAATGCTCTTGTTACTACACGTCCGGATAGATGCTCGTAAAACAACTCGCGGACGTGATCGAGCGAGTTTGGGCGACATGTGGGGTATTTTTATGATCCTTTGACGAGCTTTTCAGATGGCCGACGTTCCACAGCTATCGCGATAGGAATTGAAAGTATGCGTTAAGCTACGTATTCTATATTAAATACGCTTATTTACCGTGATTTTCCATAAAGGAAAGACAAAAATGCATTTGAACGTTGTACTTTCTTTTCTCTGCTATTTAAATGATTTGTATTTTATCGACAATTACAAATAAAAAAAAATCATTTTGCACTGTATAAGAAAATAATACAATTGCTATTTCTCTTCCTTCTAAACTCTTCCTTATGTTATGTCTTTTTATTTACATAGAATGTTTAGATTTCACTACAATAAAGCTACAATAAAACTTTCAGATTCCACTGTAATAAAACAAAGATTAATTTTTGAATATTATATTTATAATATAATTATGTTGCATAAATTTTATTACACGAAATATATTTATTTACCAATTACCTGTTAAAGTAAATATGTACATTCATTATTTAATCAGCATTATTTAATTATTATAAATTTATAAGTTATAAACTGTAATGCATTCCAACGTGCTGAATAGACTAATTGCAAAGTTATTAATTATATTCCACTTAATGGCTTTAATGCTTTAAATTACACATTTACGCTTTTTGTCTCGTCATACAGATATAAAGACACTTTTTTAATTCTTGTCGAGCATTGAATATTTTATTTCTTGCTAATTTCTGTCATAAAGCAAATATTACGAGTCTTAAAAATGCAAATTATTTCTTAATATTTCTAAATTTTATATAATACGTTTGAAAACACATCTGTTTTATATATATATATATATA
>NW_017296613.1:20294-27318 GCF_001594075.2 Trachymyrmex cornetzi | reverse complement strand
AATTTTTCATTCTCAAGGTCACGTGAAGGTCATGGTATTATAGGCCATTGGATTCGTCTTGACCGCAGCTATCACGCTATAATAAAAAAAATATGTAGTCCTATTTAAAAAAGTATCGATGACCTTGAAGGCTCTAAAAATATGACCTTGAGAAAGAAATAAATCTCACCATAATGTGTGTCCCTTCGAACCAAACAATTTCTTCCTCAGGCATTTTCGCGTATCATTAACGGTAACGGAGATATTGCCTTGTAACAGAGTTACTGGGACACTCTGTATATATATATATATATAATTAGGTATACGTTTTAGTTTACAAGATATCATGGATTAGCTAAAATATCATTTGATTATAATTGTAAAATTATTACAATTTGATTAGCAGGTATTTTAAAAAGGTTCTGTTGCGCTGTTAATATAATTTTGCTATACAAAAGAAAGGAAATAGAAAAAGAGAAAAAC
The DNA here is from genome assembly GCF_001594075.2 of Trachymyrmex cornetzi. Taxonomy (NCBI): domain Eukaryota; kingdom Metazoa; phylum Arthropoda; class Insecta; order Hymenoptera; family Formicidae; genus Trachymyrmex; species Trachymyrmex cornetzi. The sequence continues at coordinate 26,856 of NW_017296613.1, read as the reverse complement.
AAATTTGGATACGCGAATATGTTTTGTGATGATGTTATAACCTTGTAAAGTGTCAGCAACGTGAAGCGGAAGTAAAAATTCATGTTCTATCTGCAGTACACGAAATCTCCAGTGTAAAAATCAAAGCATACGCACTCACCATGGTTTGTAGTTTCGTTTGTAGTAATCACGTACTACAAAGTACGTGTGTATATATATATATATATACATATATGTATATATATCAAACAATGGAAAGTTACTTTTTAAAATTAACTATTTACCGTTATGGAGTCAAAATAGTAACTAGTTACCAATTCTCTAATTACTGATTCTCAAAAGTAATTCGTTACCGTTACCGTTACTTAAAAAGTAATAACAATTCATTACGTTTAATAAGATCTATCAGTATAAACAATTTTGCAATACTTTTTGTTTAAATATAGATGCGGTGCGGATGCAATATAGATTTGTAATTACGTTATAAAAATAACGCGTTACTTCCTTTCCTTAATATATCCGTACAAAACATACTTTACAAAAACTTATATCCTATATATACAGGGTGTTTGAAAATTAGTGATAAGTCACAGGGGAAAAATGGACTGAACTGAGAAGAAAAGTCCTTTACCATTTTGCAATTTTCGCAATAGTTAACAAAATATTAATTTCTAATAATTGCCAAAAATTGGTCTTCAATAATTTTTTACTCAAATACTATCGACTTTACAGAAAAACTGCAAAAGACGAAAATTGTTTATTTTCTTCTCATAGAACTCTACAAATTTTTTCAGAATTTTTTATCAACTTTTTAGCACTGCATTTTCTCATTTTTAACAACATGAGAAAACACAGTATTAAAAAATTCTGAAAAAATTATAAAAAAATTCATAGAATTCTATGAGAAGAAAATAAACAATTTTCGTCTCTTGCAATTTTTCTGTAAAATTGATACTATTTGAGTAAAAAATTATTGAAAACCAATTTTCGGCAATTTTTAGCAATTAATATCTTGTTAACTGTTGCAAAAATTGCAAAATGGTAGAGGACTTTTCTTCTCAGTTTAGTCCATTCTGCATCTGTGCGAAAGATTTATCACTAATTTCCACGTATAAAAGGAGTGAATAAAAAAATATAAAATTTCGAATCAGAATATAATTCAATTTTTTTTAATTCATTGATCATCTCTTATGTAATTATATTTGAAGCACTGTATTTAAAATAATACAATCATATAGAGATATATCTTGATTGAAATTGGAACACATATATAAATGTTGTGCGAAGAACAAATTTAATTTATACTTATTACGAACACTTGAGAAAAAGTTATATTCGCTTGTCAAAACATCAATTCTCGATTGCGCGACGGAACCCTTTAAGAAACTGTTTCAAAGTAAGAGCACGAAGTACACTCTGTACTTGTTCGCTGGCCAGTGGTATCCTCACCGGAAGTGGCACTAAGTTTAATCCCGATTTACGGTCATGGATTACATGGGGAGCCTCGAATCGCATCAGACGTAGAAGCCATGCAGGGGTGAGAGCAGTAGTGAGAACGAGAAACAATGCGTCTCTGAAATACCCTGAGAGTCTTTAGTGCTAGACTGCAGGAATCGTTACAATTAACGTCGAAATAACAAGAAATAATGCATTAAAATTAAAATTGTAACGTTATATTGTATAATTATATATTAAAAATATATGTAAGAATTAAAAATATGCAGGCATTTTGTTTAAGTACGAGGTCATTTTAGAAAATGTGTTAAATATCATGAGATGTTTTACATATTTTCCAAAATGACCTCGTACTTAAACAAGATGCTCAAATATTTCTCACTCTTTGAATGTTTTATATAATAACATACGCGGCGTTCTATCTTTTAAATATGTTTCAAATGGCATTTTATTATGAAAAACTAATAATGTAAAGCCCAAAAGTAGCACGTGCTAATAATCGTAAAAAGAGAAAGACATAGTAGCAACCGCAATAGAAATGCACTCTCGTGAGAGGGACAGCTGTATTAAAGAGGCTGCTCTTTAAAATATTAGCGTACTGATTTATTCAATGCACATAATCATACAAAGTAAAAAAAAAGATAGAATTAGCGTACACATACGCACGCGACACGAGTCGCCAAGGAAATTACAAGAAATTTCCTACATTTATTGGTCCTTCGAGCCGGATGCTCTCGAACATTCGAGAGTGATATCATTAATTGCCGTATTCGGCATTAACTTGTGTTTCGTGGCAAAACACAATTGCACGAAAATTCATAACATTCGAGTAGTATACTCGGAAACGTGAGCAACAATCGTGGTTTTCGAGATAAGCATACTTCTCTAGCCAGCAACAAGGTGGCTAAACCACGCATCGACATATTGGGCTAGCGTCGTATGCATGGTACGCCAACTATATTCTACAAAGACGCAGCCATTTTGGATATTCCGCAATCGGACTGTCTCATTGAGGCGAGGTCAAGTAGCAGCAACCAGGAAATCAAACAGAGAGCATTGACAAACCACTTTGAATCCACAACAAGCATCGATCATCCTATCAACGCTCAACGAAATTCATTATTTATTAGAACATTAAGTAACACATGTAAAGATTCGTTCAATATTGTATTGAGCCGTCAGCTACCTGTAAGTTCAGGTTTCATTATTTAGTATAACATATTAAAATGATTCAAACGGAAGCCGAAGCGAAAACGAGGTGAAGATCTATAAAGGCTTTTGCCACAAGATTGCGTACTTACATAGACTCCCAGCAATCTGAGCACGCTACGAAATTTGAATTAGTAGAACGTAAGAAAAAACTATTAAAAGACTTATTCCGGCAGTATGACGAAGTGCAATCGTACATTGAAATGCTTAGATTCAGAATCAGACGACACGAATGTAATCTCAGCACATGCAGTTGAGCGTGCTTGGTTTGAGGAGGCATATTTTCAACTCACGGCGTTATACGATCAGCGGATTAGTCGATTCGAACAAGCGCAAGTCATTCCTCAATCAGTTAGTAGTAGTAATCAAGTTACACACCAAAATAACACAGAGTCACGAATAAAGTTGCCGAGAATTCAATTGCCTGTATTTTCGGGTGCTTATGAAGATTGGTGTACATTTCATGATTCGTTCGATAAACTGATTCATGCTAACGCGAGTTTATCAGCAACTCAAAAATTTCATTGCTTGCGATCTTCATAAGGATAAGGCTGCCGAAATGATTAAATCCTTTGATATCACAGCTGATAACTATTCGGAAGCATGGAAATTACTCAATGAGCGCTTTGACAATAAGAAACATAGTACAAACGCATGTTAAGGCCATGTTTGAGATTCCTCCAATTCACAAGGAAAATTATACTGCTTTGCGAAATTTGCTTGACAACTTACTCAAACATTTCAGAGCGCTTAGGGCCCTTCAAAGGCCAATAGATTCTTGGGACGACATGATGATCCACTTGGTAATAGCTAAGCTTGACTCTTCCACAATCAAAGAATGGCAGACCAGCCGTACAGACAATCAGATATCCACGTTCAAGGAGCTTACCGACTTCTTAGCATAACGGTGTGAAGCTCTAGAAGCAACTTTTGGAAAATCATCAATTCGATCAAACTCAGAGGTGGCGAACAGTTCTCAGAAGGCCAAAAATCCCAGTTCACATGTAAGCACTTCGAGTCAGGTTTGTATCCATTGCAAAAATAATCATTTCTTATTTCAATGTGACTCATTTCGTAAATTGCCTGCTGAGAAACGTTTCGAAATTGTAAAGACCGTGCATCTATGCATCAATTGTTTAAGGGCTAAGGGACATCAGGCAAAGGACTGCATAGCTGATTCTTGTAGAAAGTGTGGGAAAGCACACAATACGTTATTGCATTTTGATTCAAACAAGACTAGTGCTTCGAATACAAAGACTCAACCTTCATGTCCTCTTGAATTAGCTAGCGCATCCGTATCAGAGTCTCCACCTTCGGTAGTTACTCAATGCACTTAAATTAATAGCGCATTCAAGGTCTTTCTCTCAACCGCTATAGTCAAAGTATACGACTGTCAAGGATAGCCTCATGGCTGCAGAGTGTTATTAGATAGTGGTTTGCAATTGAATTTTATTACACAAAAGCTAGCAAATAAATTACGGCTTAACCGTCGTGCATTAAACATGTCGATATCTGGAGTAGCAGAGGGAACATTCGAGTCCAAGGAAGTAGTCAATATCAGTTTTCGGTCTCGAACAAATAAGTATACTAATCAGCTTGATTGTATAGTACTTCCTAAAATTACGCAGGACTTGCCGCAGGAATTTTGTCCGATGGACAAAATCGGAATTTAGAATTCCATCGAATGTTATCCTTGCTGATCCTAGTTTCAACATTCCCAGTGAAATTGATTTGCTTATAGGGGCTCAAATGTTTTGGCAGCTCATTTGTGTGGGCTAAATTAAATCGTGCAAGGCGCATCCCACCCTACAAAAAACTAAGTTAGGATGGGTGATTTCTGGTACAATACAAGGACATTTGAGCAACGTTGCGATTGCATCGTGTCATATTTCCTCGGTTAACGAATTAGATAAATCTCTTTCCAGATTTTGGGAAATCGAACACAATGTTTCTTGCAATGAGGTCCAATACTGCTCCTGATGAGCGAAAGTGCGAAATGCATTTTCAGGCAAATGTGTCTCGCAACACAGAAGGCCGTTTCATAGTTAAGCTACCTACGAACGATGACAAAATGCAACAATTGGGCGAGACACACGAAATTGCGAAACGTCGTTTTCTCAGTTTAGAAAAACGTTTGTTATTGCAACCTGATGTATGTGCACAATACAGAAAGTTTATGCAAGAGTATATCGACTTAAATCACATGCGCCGAACAAAACCTTCGGTAAATCACGAAATAGCCTATTACATGCCTCATCACTCGGTTTTTGAAGAAACTAGCACTACAACGAAGCTAAGAGTAGTTTTTGACGCATCATGCAAAAGCACATCAGGACTGTCATTGAACGATTCATTGTTAGTTGGGCTAACCATTCAAGAGGACTTATTTTCGATCTTACTTCGCTTTCGAATATTTCCATATGCAATGACCGCCGATATAACTAATAATAAGATGTATCGGTAGATATGTTTGCATGATTCTCAAAGGTCTTTACAGCGTATTTTTTGGCGTGACTCTCCGCAAAATGAGTTAGGGACTTACGAGCTGCTTACTCTTACATATGGCACTGCTCCAGCCTCATTTCTTGCCATCAGGACCATACGAAAGCTCGCTGAGGATGAAATGAATTCTTTTCCTATCGGCTCAAAAATAATATTGCGTGATTTCTATGTAGACGACCTACTTACAGGTGCATCCACATTCTCGGAGGCATTGGAAATAAAAATACAAACGGTCGAATTACTCACAAAGAGAGGTTTCGATTTAGTGAAGTGGTCGTCTAATCATGCCGCTCTTCAGGATTCACAAGGATCTCGCAAGAAAAAATTCAGTTGGTAAGGGATCGTAATATTGAGACTAGGGCTTTAGGTGTAGTTTGGAATTGTGAAGCAGATGTTTTCAAATTTGAAGGTGTTGGACAGCATCCATCATTGGAAAGGCCTACTAAACGTAGCATATTATCTCGAGTAGTTTTAATCTTTGATTCCTTAGGATTGTTAGGACCATCGGTGGTAATTGCTAAGATTATGATGTAAGATTTATGGCGCGCTAAGGTCGATTGGGATGAGTCTATTTTGAACGAATTGCATACACTTTGGATAGAATATGAACGTAAGTTACAAGTTCTTAGTAATATTGAGATAACCCGTAAGGTGGTCACATTTAATAAGATACAATTCAAGGAAATTCATGGCTTTTGGATGCAAGTGAATAGGCTTATGGCGCATGTATTTATCTACGGTCCATTTTTGATGATGGTCACGTTGAGGTTCATTTATTATGTTTCAAATCCAGAGTGGCCCCTCTCAAAACGTTGTCAATTCCTCGTCTCGAACTGTGTGGCGCATTATTATTAGCACAGTTAACGCAAAAGGTGTTGATGTGCTTGCCGTTTGCGGTCGATGGCGTCCATCTATGGATGGATTCGACTATTGTAACATGCTGGATACGATCATGCAGTCGTCAGTGGTCGCAATTTGTTGCAAATCGCATTGCAGAAATTCAGCGTCTTATAAATATTGATAGTTGGAAACATGTTCCCAGCCAAGATAATCCTGCTGATTCGCTTTCCAGAGGCATTATGCCAGACATGTTGCATGAATCGGCCATGTGGTGGACTAGCCCGCCCTGGTTGAAGTTAGACGAAAACAACTGGCCCTCTGAGAATTTTTCTGCATCAAATATGGAATTATCCGAAGGAAGAAGTATAGCTTTGATAACTGAAACAGAAGCTGAACAGCAATCTGATATTTTTGAGCGATTCTCGAAGTTGTCACGCATTGTGCGCGTTATTGCGTTTTGTCAGAGGTTTATACGGAATTCTAGAATGCACAAAGTGCATGAGTCACATTCAGATAATAAAAGTATATTAGTTCCACCATTATATATATATATATATATACTCATACGCAAAAAAAA
>NW_017296613.1:16353-17002 GCF_001594075.2 Trachymyrmex cornetzi | reverse complement strand
GGCATTTATGCATAATTTTTAATTTGAGTCATGGAACTTCTCAAATTTCATAAAAAATTTTGAGGTTAGACACATAGTTTATTTATGTTTGTGTAACTTCATGAAATATCGGCAAGACCGTTTTTTGAAGTATCGGTCGAAAAAGTAGATATTTCAAGCTTTAAAGAGCTTTTTTAAACATCTCGCTACGATGAATTTTCACTGAGTTATTGCTATTTGAAAATATTAAAAATTAGTGCTAAATTTTAAGTGGCCCGTTTTTTTTGCGTATGAGTGTATATATATATATATATATATATCGATTGATGAATTGGAGAAATCGAGATTAACGCTTGTAAGAATGGTACAACGTACTTCGTTCAGGATGGAGTTGCATTCCATTAAACGTTTCAATCATGTAAATAAAAACAGTAGCGTTTTAAAATTGAATTCGTTTATCGATGAACAGGGTATTTTAAGAATTGGTGGCCGATTGCGTCACGCCAATGTATCGTTTGAATATAAGCACCCGATTTTGTTGCCCGGTAAACATCCTTTCACGGAAATGATTATTCTTCATGAACACGTGAGTCACTTCCATGCTGGAGCACAAGCTACATTGTCAGCGATTTGTCAAAGATATTGGCCTACATCTGCTCGAAGTATTGGG
>NW_017296613.1:6590-16001 GCF_001594075.2 Trachymyrmex cornetzi | reverse complement strand
GCATCACCCATGCTTTCAAGCGTTTAGGGTTATCGTAGTAGATCCATTTTTTATCGCCAGTTACGATACGATATAGAAAACCCTTTTTTTGTTGTCGTTAACGAAGCATCTCGCAGATGACCAAACGTCTTTCCATGTCTCTCTCTTTCAATTTGTATGGCACCCAATTTCCTTCTTTTTGCACCATTCCCATTGCGTGTAGACGTTTTCCAACAATGAATCTATCAACATTTAACTCTTTTGACAATCTATCGAGCGATAACCATGAATCTTCTTTGAGTAATGCTTGCAATTCTGCATCTTCAATTTTTCCAACAGTGGATCTATCAACATTTAACTCTTTTGACAACCTATCGAGCGATAAACATGAATCTTCTTTGAGTAATGCTTGCAATTCTGCATCTTCAAATTTTTTCGGTGCACCTTCGCGTTCTTTGTCACGCATGTCAAAATCACCACTGTTGAATCGCCGAAACCATTCTTTACAACTGGTTTTCGATGAAACATGCTCACCGTAAACATCTACGAGCAAACGATGCGATTCTGCAGCACTTTTCTTTAAAATAAAATAATGGAGTGAAACTTCCTACAAATATTGCTTTTTCGGAATAAATTCCGACATCTTCAACGCAAAAAAAGTTACTCTTTTTTACGCTTCGAACGAATGCTAACTATTGGGCTCAAAAGTTTGAACACAAATCTTTCAAACACATTATGTGTTGCCGTTCTATCAAACACAAGCAATGTTACTAACGACATCTTTCTACAATGGGCGGAAACTTATTCCCATACCCAATATTATTCGTAGTATAATAAATAAATGCGTGATATATTTTCGTAATGCACCTAAATCAAGTACAGCTGTAATGGCCGACTTACCGGAGGCACGAGTAAATACAGTTAAATATGCGTTTGAAAAATGCGGCGTAGATTTCGCAGGACCTTATTGGTACAGGGGAAGGTCAACGAAAAAATACTAAAACAATAAAATGTTATATTAGGCAGTGTTCGTATGCCTAACTTCGAAAGCGGTACACATAGAACTTGTTGCTGACCTTTCCGCGGAAACATTTTTTAATGTACTAAAGCGATTTATTTCCAGGAGAGGACGTCCTGTAGAAATATATACGTATATGTACAAAAGTTATGTATAAATAATATGTATGTGTACGTGCGCGCGCGCGTGTGTGTGTGTAAAATTAAACACCTTTAAAATAATAAAATTGTTTAAAAAATTGCCATCACGTATATATTAGTTATTTTTTTGCATGTTGGAAAAAGTAAGAATAATGTAATCGCTCGGAGCATAGTTTTTACAAGATCGCTATTCGCAATCTTGTTAAAACTATGTACAGTGAGTACAAAAAGTATTCGGAAAGAGAAAATATTTTTTTTAAAAACTTTATTTTTAAAAAGTAAATATTATCCAGCGAGAAATGAGTCATCGAATTGATGTCACATTGATATAAATTCGATGATTTTAACCAATTTGACGTCGATTCGACGTTTAATTAACGATTATTTCTTGTTGGATAATTAACAATTTATTCATAAAGAATAAAATAGACTGTATATTTCTTAAAATTATACATACCAAAATAATGTGTATTAATTATACAAAATGTATCATCCCAAAAATAAGCGAAAATTAAAAATTGTATTGTTTGAATGCTCAAAAAGTATTCGTATAGACGAGAAATTTAGCTTCTAAAATCAGGAATACATGCGAAGCTCGTTTGTTTATATTATAACAGAATGTATTCATTGTATAAAATTGCTGATTAATGTTTATTTTCTACAAATAAGGCTTTTTTTATAATAAATTTCCTTGTACGAATACTTTATGCTCTCACTATAGATGATTATACGTGTTTAATGATTATATGTTCTAAAGAAAGATATTAGCGTTTGATAAACACGTTAAGCTGCATTTTATCCTAGAAATTATTGTTACGTAAACTGGGAGGATAAGCCTTGTTCACAGCGTATTGTGCTTTAAAATAAGCACATTTTACGTGAGACATGAAAATAATGTACGTTTATTGCGTATAACGGCAACATGTAGTATACTATGTTAGGCGAGATATTTCTCTGGTTTGTATAGTACCATATACCATATGTATGTAAGTTAAACTTGTCTGCGAATTTAACGGATAGCTATATTCCTAAAGTAATATAACCAGCTATTTCAATATTCATGAAAGATGTATAATAAATTTCGCGATCATGTGCATCAATATTTTCTTTGCATAGGGAATATATATAATGCCATATTTATTTATGTGTGTGTAAATGTAATATATAAAAATTCGATGTACGTGTCATAAATTTATTTTAATCTAATCAATTTGTATCAATTTGTAGCACATAATATATAATATATAATAATAAAAAAATAGTGCTACGAAACATTCGAACGATAATGTATATTTATAATTTTAAGCTTTTTAAATTTTATGTCCGTTGCTGTGATACGTAATACTAAATTTTTATAAATCAGCTTTTCTCAAAAAGTGATATAAAGCAATGCTAAAGTCTCAAATATCATAGAAGAATTGTTTTTTCATTTGTTTACGACATCATTTCTTTGTATGAAAGAAAAATATTGAATTCGCGAAATTCCCCTTATAAAAATTTTTCACCGTTTTTAGCCCGTTTTTAGCCCGCGCGAACGGTTAATTTAAGTGAAAACGTATACATTTTACTCAGTGAGTATGACTCCGTTTTTAGGTCGCAAACAGGAACTTTTCCGTAAAAATGAGTGGTTAAAACGGATTGCACTCATGCAGGACACGAGTATATCTGAGTGGTAAAAACGTATACATTACGAGTATTTTTGAGTGGTAAAAACGTAAATTTGAGTGAAAAAATTTATACTAGTTCAAAATATTCATTTAGCACTCGTCACTCATATTGCACGTTTTCACCACTCGAAATTACTCGTCGTAAGGCATAACCGATAGCACGAGAAAATCAGCTCCTGTCGAGATTCGAACCGAGGCCTGGTCTCCCTCCAAGTCTGCTCTACGAGGCTGCCACTTTTTCACTGAACCACACTCCTATCGATATTCGCTTACTTATGTATCTCTTATGTGAAAGATTATAATTATTATATAGTACACTATTAGAAATGTAACTACGAGCTTCCTTTACATATAAATGAAGCTTGTGGTTATGAACGAAATTAAAAGTAATGAATGATTTAACTGAAAATTAAGTTACAGTAGTTACTAGCTTAAATGTAATGAACGTGTACATTAAATTTCATAAATTTTCATGAAAAATACATTAAATTTTATGTATATGTACACAAATATACTTTTTAATTATAAATACATTAAATTTGATGTAATGTTATGAAATTAATTTCAAATTGTGTAACTTAAAATGTAATGAAATTTAAGAACATTTCTAACAGTGTAATTATATTTAATACATTATGAGTTATATGCATATATATAACGTTATATATATCCAGATATATATATAAACACACACACACACACCTCAAAAAGACATTAGACATTAATATTTTACATATTTTGATTTTGAATGATTAACCAATTAATTTAATTCATTATTCTGTGCACAAAAATATTAAAGTACAACTGTTAAAAATAGTTCATGAACCATTTATGCCTGAATAAAGTGTAATATAGCTCATAAACTATTAATATTTTGACAGGTCTATCTTAATACTTTTGCATGCAGATTAGGAAGATCATTTCAAATTAAACAACTTTTTTCTAAATATATTTTATATTTAATATGATTATCCTAATCCCAAAAATAATTAAGGGACGTAATAGATTAAACTAGAACTCTGATGTGTATGCACACACACAAACACGCGCGCGCGTGAATATATTACAGTTATATATTCATAAATGATTCATTATTATTACTAATTTATTAATATACATATATATGTGTGTATTTGTAGGGTGTTGTGGGGTGATGTGCAACGTTTTTTTTCGTTGCTCGAAAAACATGGCCAATAATCAAATTTTGAAATATTCCCCGACTAAATAATTTAAAGGAATTAATATAAAACATTTCTGCATTATAAGATTTTCAGAATTTTAAATTTTTCCTAAAAATTTTTCGCATTTTCAAAAACGTCTGTTTTGGCATTTTCCAAAAACGTTGGGGTGATGTGCAACACTAGTAAAATTCAGGTATGTAATGCATAAATATCGATGTAAATCGCTTTAAATGTTAAATTTAGGCTTCTTCAATGCGAATTAATCACCAAAGAGAAAAAAATTTGTTATTTAATTGTTTATTTATTTATATCTCAATAAGCAATATAATTCAAGGAAAAATAACTCAGAATTTTTTATTCATCGTCCGAATCGCAGTTATTGCATGTATTTTCGTGGCATAATAACTAAAACCATTTTAAAATGCATAAAAACACTTCATATAGGGTGAATGTTCCAATGAATGGACGGTTAAGCAATTTTTACACTTTGATCGATCGTAAGTTTCAATTCTTATTTAATGAAACGAGGTTTTCTACGTACCTCAATGTCCGACGTTTTCCGTACTATTTGAGAATAATTTGAAAACTACGCTTTGTTTCTAGAAAATAATAAACACTGGAAGGTCAATAGTAGTAGTAAACATTGTTCTGAATATTCAAAGAAAAGAAAAACACATATTTCATAGACTTTATGCACTGTATATTCATAATAAATAGAAATATGTGCCAATCGTCTATTCATTGGTGATCGCTCGCCCATTCACTCATACATTCATCCTACACATATTTCATCATAAAATATCGATAAACTAGCAAAAAAGCAGTGTTGCACATCACCCCGAAAAAAGTGTTGCACATAATCCCAAATACGATATTTTGCGCAAACTGATTTGTATGCTATACAATACAATGGAAACACAAAGTATCTTTGGATATTTAAAAGCAACTTAAAAAACCACCAATAAACACATATTTACCTATCAGATAAATTAAAACACTTCACGAAACGACTAGAAATGTAAAGCGCGAAAAATATTCTCTGCTCGAGAAATTTAACTCGATGTACGTACACCGAACCCTGGCTGCGAGCTGTCTCGTGAATTATATATCAAAAACAAGTTACTGAGGACGCAAACAGATGGCACTAAACGCGTCTGTTCAATATCGAACTGTAGATCAGAAACCGGCGGTGTTGCACATCACCCCATGTTCCACATCACCCCACAACACCCTAAATAATATATACACTTTTTTTTTAACATGGCCGGAGACACTACCGCGTCTCCTGATATATACAATAATAAATAATGAATTATTATATAATTTTTATTTTAATTTATTTGAAATCATACGATATGGTAATTAATAAATGATAAGTAAAAATGTACGAGTAAAAGAGAAACGTCGTATTAACGTGTTCTCACTCATCAGCTGAAAACGGACGATTCACTCAAAAATACTCGCATATACGTTTTTCGTTCATCAGCGGAAAAATGAGTATTGAAAACGGACAATCTCCTCAAAAATACTCATTGCATACTCGTGTATACTCACTATCGTTCCTTCATGATACACTGCGAGTGCTTGCGAGGCAAGAAACGAGCAAGAACGGGCTAAAAACGGGCTAAAAACGGTCCATATGAGGTCTAAAAACGGTGAAAAATTTTTATAAGGGTCATCTCGATGTGTGAGAATCAATTCTGGAAATCGCCGAGTTTCTTTGTTATTCTGAATTATAACAATATTACGAATTTTTCGGTTTATTAAATAAGTTTATTTAAAGTTATCATATGCTATCAATAATTTAACAATAATTACTAGTTTCGAAGATAATAATAATAAACAGAATTATATTGCTTTATCCCATAGCTATCGTTATAACACAAATCCATTCATCAAAACTTAACATACTATTCACACTTTTGGAACGAGGAGAACATAGATTTGCATTCGCTGAAATATCTTGTAATGAGAATTCCGCCGCTACTATTTATTCTAAATAGTTCAATAATGAAAAGCTTGCATAAATATCAATATTTTAACGTACAGAATTCAAATGTAAAATAGAAAGTGAGATGGGAAATGTAAATATAGTGTAAAATTTCTATAGTGTAAAATTTTCAAACTCCATATTGAAATACAATCTCACTGTTACGAGATGAAATTATCGAGAACAATTTATAACCAGTCTCCTCCCTCCCCTCCCCCTCTCTCCCGTTCCTCTCCTTCGCTCTGCCAATTTTATTTTTTTCCTTTCGTTCCTCTCTTTCATACCCTACATCAATTGATCAGATTTGTCACAGTATTTATCAGAGATTTCTGAAAAATTCTACACGATATGGCACGTATTGTGTCGAGATGGAGACAGATCGCACGTCGCGTCGTCGAGAACATCCGTTAGACGAATATATATCTATGTCTTTCTTTTTTTTTCCATTCGTCTACTCTTCGCAAGTGAGTCTGCGCGGTCTCTAGTTTTCTGGACCACTGGGTCTCAGACGAGCGTGATAGAATATAAGAGCAAAACGTATCTCGATCCCGTGCTCTCTCCTAGATTAAATGTCGGGCCTTCCTTTGCTTTCCTTCCTCTATCGTACTACTTAACCGCCCATTCACCCTACCTAAGAAGTCAAGTCCTCTTATCTGTCCTGTATACCATGGACTTTACGCTTCTGTCGCCCTCTTAGTTGTCATACTCCTTCCCTGATTCTTTCTACGCCTATTCGATTTTTCTCTTCTTTTTCTCCTACAGCGCTTTATGTAACACGATAACAAGACCATGCACCTCTATTTTAAAGCCTCAATTATCCTTCAAGCTCTCACGTTGTCGTCGAAGATACGAAGGTCTATGAAAGAAAGGGAAAAGAAAAAATAAAAAGAGTGGAAAAAATGAAACGTTATGCGATCATTCGTCGCTCGACGTCTTCGAGACGCTTAATACTTCTACGGTAGCATGATTCGTTTCGACAGGATCTTAAAGAACTTCCGACCCGCGTGGAATTACGGGCGACGCGAGTCGTAGATTAAATTCACTTCTAGGTGAAAGCAATTTTTCGCTTCGCTCAGTGTCGACGGTTTAATGCAATTTGCACTCTAATTAATATAAAACGAAGTCTGAATTTATACCGATCGTTGGCAGAACTACCAGTTGAGACGCAAATTACATCAATTTTATATGAAAAATTGTTTATTTCGTGTGCAATTAGTCTTACTTGATGTCGCGTAATTAATTAAAGACACCACTTCTAAGTGCTACGTTATTCATTACATTTAAAAGATCCTTGAACGCTAGCTATAATTCATAAAAAGCCTCGTATCACAATTTACACAAGAAGACCATTTCTTTGTTATTTTATTGTTAGTAGAAATGTATACACTCTCTTTATGGACACACATAATTTGATATTATTTATCAAATATATTAAAATCTAAGTATTGTATAATACTTTTTTCCTACACACATTTGGCGACAATGTTATTTATCATACTTGCATGAATGTTTGCTATCTCTCGTCCAAGATAACTTGCAAGAAAAACAATTTCCAATTAGAACAACGTGTCAAATGTAACTTTTTTTAGTTGAAACTCTTTTTCCTGTAGAGGAGTGTGCGAGTTTACAATTCGGTGAATGCAAGAGGGAACCGGAAACGGGCAATGCAGGAAGACGGGGACGCGCGCCGACGGTGAAAAATGTGCTGCATCCGAGATTCGTCTTGGCTTCTGGACGAGAAAAATTTTCTTTGCGGAAACTTTAATTACTTCCTAGGGATTCATTACTCGATGCTAATAGACACGTGTTCAGTTCCTCTTTTTTAATTTTTAAAGTTCTGTGTCATGAATATTGAACGTCGCGTGACAGCCGCTTTCTTTTTGCATTTAGAAAAATGTGTTACTGTCCGGAGAATAATTTACGACCTTATTCTGTGGATAATTTGCGGCGAAAGCTACGTGGAACTGTCCAATAGATATCCGAAGTTCGTCTATAAGTTTGATAACGCGATGGAATGTAGGGCATGTTCGATATAAAAAAAGTCGGAAACGGAAATAAATCGATTGACGTGCGTACGTATGGATCATCTAAAATTAAATTCCTTCTGGTTTAAAGTTATTTTACAAGAACACGTAATGTGGAATTAAGGATGAATAAAATGATAATTAACAAATTTAATTTAACACTCTTCAGATTAGTGAATTTTAAAGAATTTTATTAAAAAAGATGTGATAGAGATGTATATAACACATATATATAATAATATTTATATTTTAACGAACTAAGATAGTTGGTCCACTAATCGTCACATTAACCAAAACGCTTGACTTTACAAATTTATATCGTTCAGATTGAGAAGTCAGTGATTGTGATTTTAAGTTATTTTAAATCATTTTTTTTTGTTACGAATAAAAATGTCAATCTAAAATTCTTATACCTACTGCCGTTATTGAGAAAATCCTTCGTAAAGGTTAGAAAGCACAAATATACGAGTTATCGCCATGCCGCTATAACGATTTGTCTAATAATCGTCACGGCTGTCCCACTAATCGTCATACGTGAATGATTCAGATTAAAGCAATCCACTTAAAGTACCTTTTGGATCAAATTACGAATAACCGCTGTAAGTGAATAAAATTCATTTATTTTTACAAAGAAATAAATATAATTTTGACTATTGTTTTAGAACTATCATTATTATAAATTTTCAATAATTGTTAATAACTATTTCAACAGAAAAGAATCGTAAATACTTAATTAGTTTTTATTCTAGTAGTGCCCATCTCTGACGTACTCAGTTATCGACATAGAAATGATCCAGTGATCGACATTCTTTATTTGTTTGCATATCTATTTATTAACTCGACTATGCCTATGACGATTACTGGTCCGTAAAATCTCTAGATAATAACAATTACGATTCTGACTTTTCTATTTGGATTTTGGATAAAATTATTTTATTTACAAGAATTTTTTCGGGTCACCTGGTCTCAATAATCGACAGGTGTGGCGATTACTCGAACGACTACGTGCTTTGATGAACCGGTGCTCGTCACGTAAAAGAAAATATGAAATTGTACGAAACAATAATTTGTGATGGTGTACGTAAAACTGCAATCTTGATTTAAATATAATTTGATGCTCAATTTACCTCATGCAAGTTGTCAATATTCCAAATCACACGAGATGTCAAATGGTGTCTCTTAGCCTAACAATGAAGCATTTGGTCAAAATAACGCATCGACTCGGTTGCTGCACATATTCGATTTCATCTGTAGTGAATTCATATACTTACGAGTTTCATAATGTAGCACAACATTGTAAATACCTTGTTGGAATCAATAAAAATATCAACAAACTGCACGATCAATAGAAAATACTAAAGTATGTCTTTAATATGTAAACATGGCGATTACTAGTACCCTGACGATTAATG
>NW_017296613.1:0-6089 GCF_001594075.2 Trachymyrmex cornetzi | reverse complement strand
TATATATATATACACACATATACATATGTATATAATACTATTTTTTGTTAAAATAACTTTTGATCCAGATGACAAATCGGCACTAAATTTTTTGTATTACTTTTAAATGCAATCTAGAATAATCTGTAAAATTTTTTGTTTTTTGTTATATTGAAATATATATAATACATTTTTAACAAGAAAAATCATGTATTTATGCAAGTTGCGGATAACGATTTAATTATTCGTATTTTCGTTTGTTATATTTCGGTAATGTGCCTAGGCGGTTATCGATATAATTACAGAACGGCCGGACTTGCGCCTAATACAGATAAGTAATACAATCAGATAATTAAGTGGCAGTCGCGTGACACTGCACAAAGCGTTAACTGGCCGCCACGTGTTAATAGCGACTGCACGTTTACAACGCACAGTTACTGCAATACAAACGAATACGCTTATTGCAATAGACAAATGATGTGTAATCGTTAGCCAACGGCTCGATATCAGCTTCTGGTCTAACGATTACGTGCCGCTGTCGATTTGCGAGCGCTAATATTGAACGATCTATGAATGAGAACGAGAAAACGATAACGATCCAAAGTAGAAGGAACTTGGAAATTGTAATTACGCGGAATCAAGCGCAGCTCAGCTTGCAGCCGCGATTGCGATGGGATATCGTATTCTCAGAACTGTTAATTTCGATCGCGGCATGCAAAATGCACTTTTGCGTGTACAAAATATCGATGATTTGTGATTGTGCATAGCATTAATCGTAAAACAGCCGTTACGACCATATAATATTTGATTTACACTACTTGAAATTGGTATTACTCTATTCTAGGCATATAATAAATATTTATATTTATTATACATAATAATTATGAATTATATCGGAATTACATAATAAGTACATAATTTGAAGTAACAATTGCAAATTATATCGTAAATTATATATAATAAGAAAAATATAATCTATCGCATAGACAATGACAATAAAAAATAGTCAATAAGGCAGTACCTGAAGGTTATAATTAAACAAGAATTAAGAATGCAATGAAGGCAACGTTTTTCAAAAATCATATACAACACACAGGTTGTTAGACACGTGGAGGCAAATTGCAGTCATTTCCTTTCGAGGCCTCGAGCATCGGGAAGAAAGGGAACGATCGAAATCACGTCCGACGCG
Organism: Trachymyrmex cornetzi; assembly: GCF_001594075.2. Taxonomy (NCBI): domain Eukaryota; kingdom Metazoa; phylum Arthropoda; class Insecta; order Hymenoptera; family Formicidae; genus Trachymyrmex; species Trachymyrmex cornetzi. The sequence continues at coordinate 4,921 of NW_017296613.1, read as the reverse complement.
TTTATTAATTCCTGATCAGTCGGCCGTAAAGTATTGTACCGCGCATTTGCATACTTCGATAATCCGTTATTCGACGAAGTGCGAGAGTAATAGCGGCGGGTACGGCGATGGTCCGCATACCGCAGATCCGATCGATCGATTTTCAATTAGCTTCAATTAGACCGCGCCGGAAATTTCGCCTAGTGAGATTCCGCGTGATGTACATCTCGGCGAGGTCAAAGGTTGAAAGCGCGAGCACGTCGAAAACGACGGCTTTCGTCGGTCGACGGGTAATTAGAGAACGGCGGAAAAAAATCCTAGTTATGCGCCGAAAGAGTCCTGAGGTGCGTTCTGTATCGCGCATGATGTGCATGATGCATCCATTGTCCTTGTTTAACATTTGGTAAGCAACAAGGATAAACGATGCGCATCATGCGAGAAACGGAACGGACCCCTGGTAAACGTGAAGGCTGGAGCCTGCATTTGTTCTCGCGGTCGCGATGTGTTTCCGCGCTCTAAGCTCACACTCCTCGCAGGGAGAAATGCGTGAAATGCTCTTGCTGGAATACGCCCAAGAAGTTTCCCGCGCGTAATGACACTTTAACATTTCGAAGTAACCATAACTCCTTATATTTTTGTAGAGAGCCCCGAGTGTTAGTACAATTTCCTCGGAATTTATTGAAATCATAAACCAACATTTCTTAAGGCGTCATACTTACTCCACTTTTCCCAATTATTCTAGTTATGTGTATTTAATGTCGGAACGGAATAGTTAATTGAGCATATCACTCTCTTACTTCAAAAGTGCCACTACTAAAAAAATGTAGTTTCCCAGAAAAGAGAAAAATTATTTTTCAACTTTACAGAAAATTATTGATTAATTAATCGGCGAAAAAAATATATTCTTAACACAACCAAATGTCGTTTTTTATCATTTCGCAATTCTAAAAGGATGCTTTAAAAAGCATCCTTTTAGAATTGTAACGTTTTTGATAATTTTTTGATAATTTAGACGATTTTTTATAATGTTAAATAAGTTCATTTTTATCATTAATATAGTAATATTTACTTGACTTATTCATGGTAGTTAGTATAGTAACTAAAAAATCACGTTTTTTTTTATTGATCACTTTCAAAATAAGAGAGCAATATATATAGCACACTATTGAAAACTATAAATTTATCTATTGCTATTTATTCGTATTTTCTAATCGTAGTTGGGAAATATAACAATTATTACTACTGATGTTATCGATTTTTGAATTTTGTTAATGCATTTCACACATTATTTCATTAATGCAAAATTATAAATGAAGATTACACCATCGAAATTACACAATTATATATATATATATATATATCCGATTTAAAAAGGCTACTTCCAAATTGTCGGAGGAACGTGAATACGATCGTTTGAGCAATCAGCATCATATTAAAGAGTCGATAGGACCGGAAGGAACGAGAGAATGGTGAAGCTAGCTATTCGTAGTTCGACAGAGGGGTCGGATGAAGTGGCACACTAGTGCAGTTCAGATAATGGTAGGCCAAGTTCATTAGCATGGCCCGGTCGAGAGAGAGAGAGAGAGAGAGAGAGAGTCCTATCACAGTACCCTGCGAACATAGTCCGCCTGTCCCTAGTTTACAGCGACGCCTCCCGCATTCGCGGTAATAATAGGATGCGTCTGGGTCAAACACGGCCGTACATCGTTTGTCTGGATTGTACCGGTAAAATATGCGATAAACGTTTCCGCAAATATGTAGCTGTGAGTACATTAGCTTTTAGGAACGCTTGAAATATGATATGCAATATATAAACATAATAAATAATAATAAATTCAACTAGAACACTATGTAAACAATACAAATAAGAAGCGCCAAATACATTCAAGACTGGATCTTCTCTCGGGAAAATTTACTTTGAATAAAATTAAAATTTTTTTAAGAAATTAAGTTTATTTAAACATTTTTGAGATAATTTAAAGTATGTAAAAAGTCATCTACTCCAAATTAATCTAAGTATTTTAAGTTTGACTTTAAAGTAATCTAGAGAGAAAAACTGAAGATTTTATTATATTCATAAATCTGATATTTAAAAAATGCTCTTGAGTTTTAATAAAATAAGGCTAATAAAGTTCATCCGTAAAGTTCATCCGTAATAAAATAAGGCTAATAAAGTTCATCCGTAAATACTAAATAGTACGCGACACCACCATTAGATGGACGCAGCGATGCATTTCTTTCAAGTAAAATTCCTATAGAACATAATAAAAGGCATAGCATTATGAAATTTGTCATTCGTGTTCTCATGAAACAAGATTTGTGATGGCAAGCTTTCTTATAAAAGCGGGCTTGCTTCAAAATTTAAACAAATTTATGATTATACAAATATTATATTAAAAAAAACTTTAAAATTGTTGATATTTATTTTTCAAAATTTTTAAGTTTCTTTTAATTTTTGTCAAGTAAGTTTTAAATAAATTTTAAGTAAGTTTTAAGATTACTTCACAAACAAAAGTTTTTAAGTATCCATATTTACCTTTCATATTGTTTATGTTTTCTCTTGAATTTTCTCTGCAATAAATTTCAAGTACTTTTTTAAGATTTTCTAAGGTAAATTTTCCCAAGGGTTGATTCCTAATAATATTTCTACGTCAAATTCCGTAAAAAATTTTTCATATAAGAACATATACATATAAATATAGTATATAAACGTATATAAACACGATATCTGTGTGACACGTTGTCGCTCTCGGACGTGGGTTTAAAAATGCGTGATCTTATTTAATTGTAATATAGCTACTATTTAAGATTTAATATGTTCAACAAAGCTTCTCGATTCTTTTCATGTTCCGTGATGATTATCAACGCTGCATTTTTGTCGATTTGCGAGTGATTTAAGCATTGCGGACATGTGAGCTAGTTGGAATTGTATCATTCTTGCTGAGAAGGACTTCAAAGAGAGTCAAAATGTTCAAATAAAGAAGACATCAATCCATTCTTTGAGTATTGATTGTTCACTATAATATTTGCGCTGTTTATCGTCGCTGACTCTCATTAGCCTACTATATTTTTTGTTTGTTATATTGTTTAATATTCGAGAGTTCTAATATTATTATTGTTTTCATATATGAACACATATATGCATACATACAATTATATGTCTATATATGTTTTTTTTGTAAAATTACTATTTGGTACAAGAAAAATAATAATATAATAATGAAAAGACAAAAAATAATTAAAATACTAATTTTTGCATTATTTCTTTTACAAAAATTAAATTTGAGAAACGACAAAAATATTGCTCATGTATATAGTAATTATAAGTATATAATACTTTATATATAATTATATATGAACAATATACTTTCTCATTTTTTCAAACTTTTTTATAGAAGAAACAATGCAAAAATTATGTTTTTAATTATTGTCTCATTATTGATTTCCTAATATCAAAGATATAAAGATTATTTTTATAAAACAAAGAAGGATGAACATATATAAATATATTTCGTATTAATATATGTTTATATACAATATGTTCTTATACAAAAAAATTTTTATTAGATAAATACTCCTAGTTAGAAACTGCGCACTGATTACATGTCGAACTTGGAACCCAATCATAAACTGAAGCAGAAATAATGTCACACATATAAATAATATCAAATAAAGTCCTCAGTTTGAATTTAACATAAAATTACTTGCATTGAAATATCCTGAGAGTTTCAATACGAGAAAGTGATATATGATGTATAACGAACATCTAACGTCTCATGATACTAGTTCGATTTCCGTCACTCTACGAATCAAATCCATACCGAAGGTCTTAGTAAATAACACGAGATTGCAACTCGAATTAGGAAAACGTTAGTTACTCAACTATAATTACCGCCTTCTACTTTCATCTCCTGTTTCTCTGTCACTTCGCGATACTATGCCTAGGCGCCGAGTGATAATTCGCGAATTATTATCGAGCATGTTGTACGACGTGCTTGTCATTAGAAACTTCCATGTGAGTGCAATTAATTAACAAGAAGGATACCTATCCATTATCTACCTCGAATTATGAGGCGCACGCTCACATGCACTATTGGTTATTGTAACGCGCTACGTCCATGTACTGTCGTCATGATGTCGGCGGATCCACCTCAGTCATGCACGATCGTACACGTACTACGTTGTGTATCAAGTGATAAATGGTTTCGCCTGACGTTATAATAGATGCTAAGTTTCATGAAAATCTCATTTTTCATGCGAAGAGTGCGAACGTTCTCTGCTTCCTAGAATTCTGAGCTTAACGTTCGATACCGAAGTTATGGGCAAGTACGATAAAGGCGAACGCGCACCAAATTATGAATTGATTAATTTAAATCAATATAAAATCACGTCGCTTTCAAATTAATGGCGTTTCAAGATTTAAAAGTCAGAGATCGGTCATAACCATACTCAATCTTTACCTTCGTTAGAATCTGTCTTAAAAATTTCACTATAATTGAAAGTTCCGGTTCTGCCCCCCGCGAAGAGAGTCACGTAAAACTTCTGATACATTTCAGAAAGAATTCTCACTCGAAAGATTAACGCTCGAAACGATAAAATGCCAGAATTATAATATCGTTACATTAAGAAAGTAGATATTGTATTTACATATTCTCTAATTCTTTTAGAGTAAAATCTCATTCAAAGCGAGTGAAAATTCATTTCAATCGATAACGAAAATACTATTATTTAGAATGAAGTTTCACTTGAATTGAAGAACATTTCATTTGTCATCAGAGTAAATGTTTATCTCCAACCGTAAACCGTGAGTCCTTTATTCGTTTGGAATGACATAACAAACAAGATGACTTCGGTGAGAGATCGAGAGTTCTGGAAAAATATTAGTAGGTATACTAGGGCGGTTCTAACTCGGGAGCTCTGAGGGGGGTGCGGGGCGCGGGGG
>NW_017296612.1:18424-19414 GCF_001594075.2 Trachymyrmex cornetzi | reverse complement strand
GTCATGGATATATTTCATCCCCTATAAAATGCATTCTTTTTATTTCACTATCTCATTTTTTAGTCATATTACGAAGAATTTAAATACAGGATTATTCATTCAAGATAATAAATTTTTCTTCTATGACTATAAAGTTATATACATTTTCTGGTTGATGATTAAATAGACAGGAGAATCTCTTCTTTATTTTTCCATATGAGACATAAAGAAAATCTATACAACTTACTGTGTAACTTCTATGTAGAAAATATTCGTGAAAGTCTCAGAAGTATTCAAATGTCTTCAAATTTAGACTTTTATCACAGGAATTCGATCATCATGGTGCAGGAGACCGACGACAATAGCGGAGGCTTTGGCCGGCATCACTCGCGATTGTTATCTGCAGAATTACACGTTTATGGCGCTTTAATAAATCTACATTTCTCGCATTTACGTTCAAATAAATGAATAGTTTACTATTAGAGCGAATAATAACTATAGGCATTATCATTCATTACTATAGTAATGAACAGTTAATAAATGTCTGTTATTAAGAATAATTAAAAGTAAAATGTCTGTGAGATAGTCATTGGATTTAATTTGTAAAAAGTAATTTATAAAAGTAACGCAATATAATTGTGTTAAGTACATATACTACATGAAGACAATAAGAAATACATGAAAAACATCTTTTTTACGCTCGTGTCTCCTCTCGGAAAAGACCTGCAACCTTCCGAAGAGTATTCTTGTCCACAGAAACACCTCTCGAAAAATTTGCCGTTCAGAACTGGCACTAAAACTATTAGTCCCAGTATGGTTATGCAATTGAAGGATCAGTGTGTACACCACAAGCATAAGAGAGAGGTAAACACAGGCCAGAGACTTAAATTAAGAAGAAGAAGAGAACAAATGTATTTACAATCAAAAACTATATATATTCGACCCTTGCTTGTCTTTTTCCTGTAACTTCTTAGGCAATATTGGCATTGTAAGCGGTGGTTTCAATGCTTC